>NW_009945039.1:301-58732 GCF_000696875.1 Nestor notabilis | reverse complement strand
AGGGAAAGAAAGGTTAGTTACAGGGGATGCAGATAGTCTCTTTAGAACCCACCATTTGTTTTCCCACAGATTACGGTTTGGTTTTGTCCCAGTTCTTCCTCCTGTTTGGATGACCTCTAATGAGGCATGAGTTTTTTACTTGCTTTCCTTCTCGCAGTTTGGCATTGCAATGCTGAAGCACAAGGCCACTGAGTTCTTGGCAAGAAGTAGGACAGAAATGAACCCACAGAGGCGTCAAGATGATAACAACACAGGTTGCGGCACAACATTGCTAGTAGAGTGACACACATTTACACAATATTTTATTCATTAAATACAGGTCACTTCTCACTTGCAGGTGGTAAACACCATTAACCTGGGTGGCCTTTGTTTGACAGTCACGGCAGATGCCAATAAGGATTAAGAAGGTCCAACAAAAATTGCCAATGAAAGAGAGTGAGTCAGATCCAACACAAAATCTCAGAAGTACCACCCAGCGAGCAAGCTGTTACTTTCCATCCTTGACACTCTATATGTAGTGTCCCCAAACAAGTAGTGCCGTTGCACTGTGATTCCTTTCACTCCTGACCTGGTCACCCCAGGTCAGTAGTGAAAAAGAAGGAGCATATTCTGGGACCGTCAAGTCAGAATTAATTACAGTCAAGCATTATACCTCATACCTTGTGCTGGGATTCCACAGTTTCAAACTTAAACTTCAGAATGAATCCTCAGTAGCTGGTTAACTACAGGACATGCAACTGATTCAGCTGCAGACATGCAAGACTAGGTCTGACCTGATATGCCCAACTCATGCATCTCCTGGTAGCTCAGCCCTGAAAGGAGTAAAGCCACACCATGGGTGCAAGCCTTTCTGCAGGGGGATCTCGACTCAGTAGCACAAGCAGGTAAACGTTGTATATGCTGCCAGAATTGGCAATGTGTTACACAATGTAAACACAGGCAACATCTCAGAGAGAGATAGCATGTATAGAAACTCATCATCTTAATCCTAATTTAAATACCAACTTCATCTCTTTATTCTGCAAATCCATGACATTTAGATTAAATGTCCCAGTCAGGGACAAGGAAAAACTCTACTTATCTCAGAATAGTATCATAAGAGCAGTGACTCGTTACATACAAAACACATCCTAGAAGTACACAGCCTGCATTAGGAGTGAACCTCCTCACCCCCTTCTGAATATCAAATCTTTCCAAGTTACCTCCATCCAAAGGACACCTGTCGCTCACATGTGCAGAAGACAAAATAGCTATTGATTGATTAGATCCCATAGCCCTTTCAAGTAGCATATCACTGTGGCCCAGCAAAGGTCAAGTCCAGTGGCTTCAGAGAAATAAATGATAATTCTTGTAGCCAGACAGCCAGGCACTCAAGGGGGAGACTAGTGTCCAGAGCTCTGCCAGAAGCTGCATTGCACCCTGAAGCAAAGAGATCAGCCTGTTTTCCAATACACTCTTCTTCACTTTGTTGTTACAAAGCAAATGTGGTATCCACCTAATGTTTCAGCCTGCTCTTTAAATGCAATCACATTGGACATCTTCCAGTTCTAAATTCTAAGAGAAATGCTGTTAAATTCCCGTATACAAAGCCCACCTGCAATGCAAACAGCTGCTCTGTGCTGCAACCCATCAGCCTTCGAGACTGCTTCCCACATTGAGCAGCCTGTGCCTCCTTTCATGCTAAATTTTCTTTGCATGTTGTTTCATCCACATTAACACCCTCTTCCCACAGACTGTCTCTCTCTGAACACTTAGGCACTGTGACAGAAAGCATCACTGGAAGGGATCCCATCCTGTTGCAAGACAGTCTGCTTGTCTGCTTACACTCACTTGCTCTAACTGGAAAATAACATCAACGTTTTTCTTCTGGGAACAAATGCAGCAACATACACCAATATGTCTAAGACACAGACATTCATGATGTATATCATACTGACCCTATTTTAAAAAGACAATTAAGCCACAATAGGTAGCACAGACTTGTCAGTAACATGGCCCTGAAATAATGTTTTGAGACAATCTTGCATGTTTCAACTGCATTCAGCTTTTCCATAAGCAGAATCAGCAGAGTCCTAATGATGCAGTACTGTATGATGGGAAATGAGGCATGTAGTTCCTATTCCTCAGTGGGCACTAAAGCAGAGATCTGTCACTAAAGCAGCGGTCTTATCACCATGAAATGTTTGCACAGCACTATAAATTTACATGATGATTAATAAGCCCTGATAAGAGCATGCTGAGCACTTCTCATGCAAGAAAACTTGCATTTATTTTATCTGTGTTGGAAAGAGAAATTCCATATGCACAGAAAATCAAGACAACAAATTTACCTGTTCTGATACACTATTTATTATGTACCTGATGACCCACAATAGCAAATCATAAGCACCCCCAGCAACAGTTAAAACTCAAAGGTTAATCATCTGGAGACATGTGTGCCACCATGCCTCAGTGGGCAGCAACCCTTACCCTCTGGTGTACCCAGACCTCCACCCCAGCTCACGACCCACCAGAGTCAGGCTGTTTACCTGGGTGAAGGCCAATAAATGCAGTTTCAGCCTCTCTCTGGCTATATGGCCTATCTCAAAAGTAATCACAGCACTCAGGAATTTCACAGACATAACAGTGAGTTCTTCAGTGTGGTTGATACCACTGTGGACGGGTAGGATGCTAGCCACCACAGAAGCATCACCAGTGGTTTCTATCTTTAGCAACCATAAAGAGTGCAACTGTTTTACTGCATATCCTAGATGTGGGATGTAGAGTGCAAATAAACCTGAACTTTCAATCTCACAGTGACTGTTTTCCAAAAGGTAAAGTGGGGGGAATAAACCCAAAAATATTGTGCAGTTACTGTATCAATAGTCCTTCACCAGACTAAACTGAAATTTTATTCAGGATTTTATCCTAAGAGAGATCTTAAGCCACTTCACAACTTTCTTTTTGGCAGTTGGGGAAACAAGTTTCCTCCCCATACCCATTAACAGATATGAAAATGCTTTTGCTACTAACTTGCCTACTGAGTTATTCTAGCAGAGGTTCCCCTCCAAAGCCAGCAGAGGAGTTACATCAAAAACGCTTGCAAATCCATGACTGTTTGCTCTATAGGTTCCTGACTGGCTTTTGTTTCTTAATTTCCAGCATGTCAGAGGGACACTTTGGTTTTATACAGTGTCAGTCAAAAAACCCAGCCAACACTGATGACAAAAGTTCATCTATCTTCCTTTTCTCTGCCACCAACTGCACCAGTCTCTCCAAACAATCAACATATTTTTCCAGTTTGCTCACCATGTTGTCCAAGATCCAAATGTGCCTACTGGGGCATATACAACCAGGTCACGTTTATCATCTGGTGCAAAGCGACACAGCATATAGTGAATAGTTTCAGATTCCATCAGTTTTCTCCCAGTGGCTGGATTTCACGGCAAGGGAGGGAATGACTTGTCTGTTCCATATTCCAGGTGTTTCCACGCAGTGCTATAGTCTGATCTTCCCTGGATTCTCCTGCCTCCTCTCTGAAGAATCTACATGCACTGCTAATTACTTAATCATTTCTCATACTTAGTTTAAAGGGGTGTTTTGCTGAGGGAAGAAATGATTTTGAAATAATACTCATTTTGAACGAAAACAATTTTCCCACCTGTCCTAATTTAACACTGGCCTCACTGGAGCAGAATAAAGATTCATCTCATTCAAAGGCTTCCTTCTGCCAGTAACCACCACCAGCAGCTGCTTACAGTGCAAGAGCAACAGAACAGGTACACTGTGAATCTCAGGGTGCTCTGTAGGTCCTCTATTGTAACCTACAGCTGTCTTGCAAGACACTAAGCTGTAGGCTTGCACTGTGGCCAAATCCTATCATAGATTATTACATAACAAAATACTGAGATATTGAAAGGAAAACAGTGCAATTACCTAAGAGAAGAAGCTGCAGATAAGGGATACCAGGGGTATGTACTGCTTAGTTAGCACAATTCAAAGGATAATGCACTTACATATATTTTACCTTTTTTGCTTTTTTTGAGGCTTTTTAGATATAACAAGATTAATGCGACCAATTTTGCTTCAAGAAGAGATTAGACAAACATTTGAAATGAGTATGGAGAATACTGACCACAGATACAGAAAATAAGCTGGAAGCACTCCAACATCCATGACACCTGAAGCAACCACAGTCTGCAGTAAAAATAAAGGGCACTAGCTTACTAATTATTTAATTTTTTACTATTTTTGTAATTACCATGACATCTGGTTTCAACTGGATATTAATCATGTTCATTTCCTGCTCTAAACCACCAAACCTTGTCGTTGTGGGCTGTTTAGCAGCTGCTATTTCGCTTCTCTACACCAGCTCCATTTGAGCAATGAACAAACAACTGCACATTTCACACAGTCAGAAAGAGTGGTCATGGTTGATGAAATAGAGAAGAAACTACTAAGGAATTTTGCTGAGATGCTTGAAAATTTGTGCATGGTGGGAGTTGTGGGGGACCTTGGAGGGGTGCATGTGGCTAGGTTTTTTGGTAATAGGGTTTACAATCAGTGACAGGATCTCCATCTAGCATTAGAAATCAAACAAAGGAATTACTAGTAAGCTTAAGCAAATTCTGTAATCTTGTAGAATATTTATCAAATACGCACTTCCAAAAAAGCCACAGGCTTATCTCAGTGTTGATGCCTAAATCCAGCCAAGTGATACTTAAGAACAGACCCAGCTCACAGAATCAGACCTGATTTGGCTGTACAAAGCCAGTACAGAGAACAAGTAGGAAACTCAAATGCTAGGAAGGATATAACAATGCTAAAAGGCTGCTGTAAAAGTTTGTCTGAGGAATAGGAATTTAAATTAAATGTCCTTTAGCCTAAGACAGATCAAGAAAAGACAGGAGGAAGAAAAATGGAAGAGTTGTGAGGAAAGGCTCTAGAAAAAGTGAACTTTACACCCTGATAACTAGAACTGACCACGAACAAAGAGCAAACTGGTTCAGGTAACCACAGGGTTAATCTAATCAGATTGGGCATTATGCCTGTTCGACAACAGGATGACAATTCTCTTGCTATAGTTCTGCTGTTGCAGGTCTCTTATTTATACACAGACATTAAAAGCAACACTATGCCTCAGGGCATTGTAACTCAGACACTGAGCATAAAATATCCATGCCCAGGTCTCCATCCCAAGAGTGAAATAAGATCTTAATTCCTTTGTAATTGTCACCTGAAGGCTGGGCATAATTTTCCAAGAGGTTGCCCAAGAGTTACTGGCTTTTCTTAACAATGTCAGGATTAAGAGTTTCTTCTATCAATCATTTCTAGGTACAAGGAAATGGAACAACACAACACAAATAGTGCAGCAGCACACTCTCAGCAAAAGAGCAGCCATGAAACTACTTTGATGAGTGCTCGGGCAGCCTGCGAGGTGTGGTGTTACCTGGGATCTGCTGCCGCTGCCATCCTCACCCTGGCTTTCACAGAGAGGTTTTCAGTGGAGGGGCTTAAAACCTCTGAAAATCAGCCTGAAGGATTGCCTGGCGATGATTGTGAAGCTGGAATCGAGGACATCTTTGACAAGATTGACTAATTTTAATCTTGATCACAAACCTACATGCCCTGAATTTCAGGGCTCATTATTAACTGAGCAGAGTTCAACTTTATTTTGGTGACCAACTCTGGAAGACACTAACTTTAACTAAAGGCTTAATCCTTCTAAGCCGTAGATCCCACCTCCCGCACACACTCCTTTCTTGCACCCACCTTTTTAATGTGACTGTGCACACATTAAACTGCAATTTTAAAGGTAAAAGAACCAAAGTCTGACAATATTCATCTCAAAGTCCACAAAGTTGTCTGCCTTTAGGAGGAAAGCCATCAAGCCAGGTGACAGAAGCAACGTATTTTGTTGGGCTGCAGGCAGATGTAGACAGCTATTTAAGTATCCATTTCTACTATGCTTTTTCTTTCATTTTTACTTTATAGATTGCAGGGGTGACATGCCAAACTGCTCTGTCCTCTAAAGCTCACTGCAAATTGTTGAAAATTGAATGTTTTCTTCCCCACAGAAATTTCAGAAGTGGAAGACAATCTACAAATAAAAGGATTTTTTTTCTTTTTTGTTTTTTTTTTGGGGGGGGGGGAGGTGGAAGAATATCAGAAACTGTTAAAATATAGTTTCTTCATGGAAAATCATCTTTATTTGAGTGAATAATACTGATATGGAAATTTTCACCTATGAAGTACATTTTTCTGAAGCATGCTCCTCTCTCCCAGTTAATCAATGTACACTAACCCAGGAGAATCCCTAGGAAAAGCAGGTATTTAACACATTATAGTAGTGGACAAGAGTCAGTCAGTCTCAGCTGCTTTCCACTTTTGCTGCATGTTGAGCTGGATGTTCCCCCATTAGTTTCTCCCATTTTCCTTCCAGAAATTAATCAAATCTTCAGAGCAAGAGGATTCCAAACTGCACATTTTACCCTCCTCAGATTGTTCAGGTTCAATAAGGGTAACCTGTTAACTACAGACCCCCAAAGGACTGATATTTTACTGGAAGAGGGGTTTTATATATAAATATATGATGGTAACAGCAGGATTCCAAGGCTGTCTGGGAAAGAATTGCTGCTGAATGAGTTCAGGCTCCAGTTATACCAAAGCTCTTCCACAGGCTATTTCATAGACCACAGAGCTACTTTCCTGACTGTGTATCTCAAACATGGCACTTTCCAGGCTGGTGAAGAAACGGCCACACTTCTTTTTCCATCAACTGCCACCCTCTTGTGAGAAAGGCCTTGTGGTATTTACCGGGGGTGATATGGCTGAAGCACTTGTGCTCCCTGAAGACACTTCAGCTCCCAGCAAAGCCCAGAGAAGGCATTAAAGCAGCTTTCAGGACAATACTTGCTTTCCTGACCCATATATTGGCTTTTTTCTTAGTCCTTAGGAACAAAAAAGGATTTTAGTGGGACTTGGGACAGATGGTGGAATAATCACTTTTCAAAGGTGCATTGTGCTTGTGCATGTCCAAAAGAAACAAAGCATATCCCAAGGGAGGCAAGCACCAAAAGCAGACTGCTTAGGATGTACAGCTCCTGTTCTCATGCCATATCTCCTCTCTGCTCAGCAGCCTAAGTGGGGTTTTTTTTCTTTCTCTAGAGCAACTGGGATAATGAGCTTGGTCAAGACTTGACATGCATGCTCCTATCCCCAGTGTGGGACTAAATCAGGGCACTCTTCACTGACTACTGTAGATCTGCTGAGTCTTCAAGCAAGCTTTGTAATTCAACTGAAAAGACCCAGGACAGATAGATTCCTGTTGAATTTCCTCTGCTTATCAGTGGAGGGAAGGACAACAGACATTCAAAACTTGTTTTCCTAGCCTGCCAGGTAGGGGACAGCCCGGATGTTGGCTGATGAACTGTCTGAACCACACAGGACTGGCACCAAGCCAGTAATCAGTGATGCTGCTGCAGCTGGTCAGATTGTAAGATCATTGTGCCTTACTCAGCTTCCGCTGCCTGCCTAACCCAGCAACCTCACAATGACCTGGAGTTGAAAGGCAAAACAAAAGGTTATTCTGAGAAGTGTTTAAGGTAACCGGGCCATTTTGTGAGAACTGCCTGGATCTGATTTGGAGGTACTGATCTCACCCTCTTTTAGGGACAGTTGAAAACAGGACATTTTGCTACCACCTCAAAATACAGCTATAGCTGGTGTGTGCTCACAGGTCCTGCAACCATGCCTCCAGCTGCAATCTGTGATGAGAAGCAGCCTGTTGGTTCATTCCAAATGTATGCAACCAGGAAAATCACCTCACTGCAAAAATACAACAGGATTTCATTGCAGCTTCAGATTCACAGTAAATGCTCTTTGACCTCAGACATCCTTCTCACCATGGAGATTGGAATTCCTTAGTCCCTGGGGACTGAAAACCACACACAGGTGCCTCAGATGCACTTTGGTTGGAGACAAACTTATTCAGGTATACAGATAAGGGGAAATCACAAACTGGGAAAAGGAAGAGGTTGAAAGAATATCATATTAGGCAAGTGCTGTAAGCACGGAGCATAGTATCAAACCTCTTCCTCTGAAGAAAGGGAGCTGTGAAAGGGCTGTCCATTCAAGTCTTTCCTAGCCTTCTTCCAAAAAATCTAAATACTTAGTAGATTCCCCAGGAAAGCCGAGGATGACCAGGAACACATATTCACACATGGCTTGAAGAACACTGCTGCTCTCAATGCATCTTCCAGGAACATGCCCTGAAAACAAGAAACAATGCTCCTCCTCTGGCATGCAATTCGTAACTCCAGCACTTATCCAATCAATCCCCTGGAAAAGGCTAGAAATTAAGGTCAGCTCACTGCTGGGTTGTGAGAACTTTAATTCACTATTTATTTGCTGATTGTCTCCTATTGACCAACAAGAATGTAACACAAAAACTTACATTAGACTTACTGCGTTGCTGCTGACCTTAAACTGCTAGACAACAAAGACAAGTTTCCCTTTCAGCAGATCTGTTTAACTTCTAGCATAACTGCTGACATCTGAAGAGCTGCAGATTAAAACAGTGACTGCAAGGGCAAAGGGGAAGTAAAGGTGCACATACAGTCATTTCCCTTTGTCACAGAATAAACAGAGCTACTGATCAGTACTAATATTCCATGAACTGAATTTGTCACCACACAGCAAACACCTATGTACAGAATTTAACAGGAGATGTGTTCCTGGAAATCCCTCTGTAATTGAGTAGTTAAAAATGTATTGCTTGCTGAATATCAGTTAGCTAATGGTTGGTTAAAGATCTTGTGGTGATGGAAAATCAAGTGCTTTGCAGCAGCTGGAAACTGCCACCAATATTTTACCCATTAATAGTCCTGAAATTAAACTGCCTGGAGGCAATACAAGAAAAGACTGCCTTTTAGGCAAGAGGATCGCCAGCCACAAGCTTCTCTTTGCTGTACAGAAGCAATGAAATTCATCCAGAATATCAAACCAAATCTACCAAGTGATAGAAAAATCCCTGTGAAAAGCATTTCCTTGAGCAATGGTGGGTAGCAATCTAAACCAGCACAGCAGCATCTGCAAACAAGATGTCAGCGACAACTAAAGATAAGAAACAACTTCATTCTCTCATCTTCCAAAAATAAATATTTTACCACAAACTTGTAAATATTTATTAAAACAGATTTGTTTGTTTGTTTTCTGGCAATGTTGTGTTAAAAGCCCAGAACTTCATCAATGTCTTGGAACGTGGCAGCTTCCAGTTATGCAAGACCACATTTTCCCATTTCTTAAAAGTGAAAGATGGTGTTTCTCTCTCTTTCAGAACTGTGGGACTTCCCAAGAAAACAAAAACTCACTTCCCCGTTTTTTTCTAAATTTCTGAAATAGTTAGAAATTTCCAGTGAGGAAAAGCAACATTAACAAGTACAAAGTTCCCCTCCCCACCACTGCTCCCAGTTTTTATGCCCAGATTTAGTGTAAATACCTAGCAAAGTCCAGCACCTGAGAGTCTAGGAGCAGGTGCTGCCTCTAGAGCTTTCCCAAGGAAGAGACATATTTTTCTATCGCTTTGGTGTCTGGAGAGTGCAGGGAGACCACCTCACTGCAGTGGGCATTAACTAATGATGGTAAGCAAGGATGGTTTGAGCCCTACACAGAGGCGAGTCACAGTTGGCAGCAGAACGGTGTGTCCTGGAAAAGCCCAGGATCAGAGCAGACTCTGTTCCGTAGGTGAACACTTTTCCCTTCCCCCCAGGGAAGAGCAAAATGCTTAATCTACAGTGAGTAGAGCAAAGTCCTCCTTCTGCACAGCCAGGATGCACCAGCAAGGGGGATATCAGCATGTGTTATCAGCATGGTCCTGGGGCCAAGTACAATGCCAGCAAGAAGTCTGTCAAAAGATTACTTATTTGTGTGTAATTTACCTAGCTAGACTCAGTGGTCTGTGCTCGGGCTGTCTATTGCTGCAATATGCCTTTCTAAGGTAACATGACAGAATATAATATATATGTATTTTTAAAACGATATAACAATGAGTTTGGAAGCTACATAAGAGGCAGACCTTCAGTGATCACAGCTTCCATAAATCATGCACTTGCAAGGTGCACATAGCAGATTCCTAAAGAGCTTAGGTACAGACTGAAGTGGTCTGAGTACAGACATCCTAATTCCAGCAACTGGATCAGAAATCCATTTAGACCCAGAGTTTTGCTCTGTGTGGATGAATCACATTTTTAAGCTACTGGTCTCTGTGTCAGCATTAGACACACAGTAATGCTTGCTGAGTGTTTTGACTTGTGCTGTGCTAGTGAAGTGTGTAACATAATAAAGCCCATAAAATAAATTGCAAAGAGGATAGTTGCAGTTTTAGTCACAATAGCAGTTTTCAATATGTTTCAATATTCAAATTCAATATTCAATTTCAACACTAGCAGCACAGTACCTGAGCTGCATTCTAGCATGGAGAGTAATATTCCTTATTTATAAAGCCTCACACACTTTTTGCAAGAGCTACAAAGAAATATAAACTATCCTTTAAACAGCTAACTGTAAAGATGGAATCCATGCAGTTTTGGATATGCTGTAGTCATTGGTAACCACATATATCCTCAAAAACTGACGGCCTTTGACCAAGTGTTTATTACACAATTGAATATTAACCATAACAAACTAGGAAGCATTTATTTACTGTTAAAACCCAAATTTGAACTAAGGAAATAATCTCCACTTGCAACACTATCCCATTTCTATATCCCATAGTGTAAGAGACAAGTGCTGTGCAGTACATTCCGTTCTTATCTCAGCACAGCACTTCCTTACCGTCATAGGCAAGAAAAGCCAACAGTAAAATTCTGATAAAGCCAAGCTGATTTGTACTTAATTTTGCTCCCTTAATGCACTCCTAACATGTTCACTGATACAACTACTTTCTCATTTTGAAATCAAGAACAAATAGATGCTTTCCTTACCATGATGGTTTCAGGTGTTTTTTCACACCGTACCTGTAAAGCTCTAGAAAAAGCTATAGTTATGCTGTTTTCCCAGATCTTTAACCTACATATACTTGTCTAACTTCCTCTATCAACACATTGCTGTTCTTTATATTACTGGAATGCCTAGATCAAAGACCAAATTTCAACATTTTTGGCCTTATATTCACAGTGGAAGAGACTGTATTGAAACTGAAGAGCTTGCAGGATAGAGGATGCAGCAATTGACAATGATTAAAAACAGGACAAACAGAAGTAACTATATGGGATCATGGGTTACATAAGTAATTCTTATGCAATCAGCATCAATTTTTTTTCTTATGATGTTTCTCTGTATCAAGAGTTAAATCCCGTAATTCAAAGGGAATTAACAAGTTTTGCACCTAGGTAGTCTTTGATTAAAAATAATAATAATAAAAAGAAAATCATTTGGCTTGAGAGAAGAATGTCAGTAAGACATAATAAAAAGCAAGCAAGATGAAAGCTAACCACTCTTCCACAGAAACATGTCAATGCTGTTTGCACAAACCCTGTGACAACACAGAGAACTGCATATTATTGCCTACAACCTCAGCAGGAGCCCAGCAACATAGACATGAACAGGAATAGCTGCATTGGCTGCTCCTGGGCATTCTCTACCTGGGCTTATTAGACAGGCTCATTAAAAGACTGAAGCAAGATCCCTTGGAGCATAGACCCACAGCCCACAGTTTGTTAAAGAATTGCAATCTCTGCAGCATCAGGCAACTGCTCAACCTTCAGGCCATGAAAACTGGGGAGGAATTGAGATGGACTTCCCCCAGCCTCCAGCAGAAATCCACGTAACTGGCAGTCACCGTCTTAAGGCGACTGGAACTGACAATCACAAGGGATGAAAAACTTATTTACTTCTTCAATATTAAACTCTATTTTAACTCTGGGCAAGGAAAGTCTATCAGGAAAGTTTCAATGTCTGAAAACCACATGGAAACTCTACTGTAAAAGTGGCTTTGTTGAGAAAATCCTTTTCCAAATCATTGCAATTTAATGGGAAAAACCCATCTCAGACTGAAATTCTTCTTCACCATATAGATCTATAGCAAATCTATACCATTCGCTATAGATCTTGGAAGCCACTAACAGACTAGAAAACCAGTTGGTAGGCAGTGTCCCATTCAAACAGTGTTTTCAGGTTTGTAAGCTTGTGAGTAGGCTGGCTAAATCACTGAGGTGAATGCACTGTATAAAAACAAGTTATTATGTGAGGGTGTAGCTGTCACAGTATAAAAGATGGTTGAGTAAGCAGATGGAATGGTAAAGAGCAAGAAGTTGACAACAGTGCTAAGGAGATCACACAAGCAACAACTGATATTCTACTGAAAGAGGTGAGTCACTTAAGAAAAAACCCTAAATTAAACAAATGTTGCTTGCTTTGTCCACTTCCTGGGCAAAGGTGCTTCGCTGGTGTTAGCAACTCCCTGTTGCCAGAGAGTTAAGACTTCAGTGATACTGCTGATCTCTTCTCTCCCTTGTGACATGATGCGTGTTTTGGTCTTTCACAGTAAGCTCATTAAAAGATGTTAGGAGAGTTTTACATACGAGGAGCATCTTCTTTAGAATATCTAGTTCCATGTACCAGTCTTTAACAGCTACTATATATTCACTTGTTCTATGCATCTGTACTTTGGGCTGGAGATGGGAAAAAGAAGAAATTTAAGTTCTTTTATGACAACTATTTTATACATGGAAGCCTGTGAGATAATAAATCGTTGTATACTGGTATGTATTTTTGAAGAGCATGTGGACTTACTGCAAGACTGGAAGTAAATAAGACTGAAACCCACAAATTATAAAGGAACAGCAACAGCATGGATGCTAATGTTTTCTGAATAATGAAGTACTGAGGAATATAAACTACACTAATGACTACATAGACCTAAGTGAAGCTTTGATACACCTTCCCCGACAAACATCACAGGTTTGGAGTTTGTTTTTATTTTTTCTGCTTTTTTGTTATTGTTTTGGGGTTTGTTTTTAAAAAAGTCAAACTTGGATTGAAAAATTTGGAGATAAAGAGAATGCAAATGAGATGGAGCCCAGCTGGGTGTTACAGAAGTGTTTCCTAATATAGCTTCTTACAAAAACTTAATCCAAAAGATATGATTTTAAAGCATCACTTTAGAATGAAACAGAAGAGAAGGAAAACAAAGGAAGACTCATTGTTTCCAGCACTTGGAATCTCCAGAGCCCCTGAGTTCTCCTCCAGCTTTGTTAAGAGGCTGAAGTCTTTGAATATGGGACCATCTCCTTACATTTGGTCAACAAGCTGGATCTGGATATATTACTCCAATAGCAAATAGTTAATGATATTACTTGCACCAAAGATATTACAACAATACGTGGGTGTGTAAAATGAAGAATGGTACATGACTGTGTATCAGGAGGAAGTCTCGCAATGACCTGCACTCCACATCATGGGTTGAAACATGAGTAAGCTTCAGGTCTCAGCATCCAGAAGAGAACAACAAAGGGTGTTACCATAGAACAAGTCTTTTCTGTGGAGTATGCACAGCATATGGAGTAGATACCGCTTACTATGTTCGAGCAGCTTTTAGTCTTTACAAAGTAACTGCACAGATTAATACCGTCCACATGTTCTTCTGTTACTCAGAATTGTCTGCCAAATATTCATATAATTAATGACCCGTTTCTCACTGATTATGCTGATTTGACATTTATAGAATTGATAGCATTCATTGCATGCTCCTGCACTAGGAGAGACAGATTACATTATACGATACAGACATGGGCCCTGCCTGGATGCTGTAATTGCCTCAAGGAGAGTTTTGAGTTGGCACTTGCCAGTTACAAACAGAGATGTGATGTGGTAGTATTTTCTAGCATTTGCCTTCCTATTGCATACTTCTACCAGGAAGCATCTTCTTTGGATTGCTACAGAGTGAGTCAAAATTCTGTGATTGCAGTCATAGAGAATTCACTTAAAGCCTCTCAGAGAAGCTCAAAGCAGAGTGCTGGGGCAAACCATACTATGGCAGGTGTTCTGTCTGAAAGGTTAAGAAAGGAAGAGGCTGTGTGCCAAAGAGGCAACACTCAGGAGCTCCAAGTGGCCTCAAAGGCATTATCGTCCCATGGTAAAGAGATAAATCTTGGCAGTGCACACATAGCTGCCTCAGGCTTACAAGGCAGCATGAGCTAGTGCCTGAAGTGCCATCCCAGGATGTACAAGACTGGGGCTGAAGACACAATTTGCTTCTGACTAGTTAAAGTATTTCTCGGGTTGGTATCATCTGTGGCAAATCGTATTGCAAAACACCCAAGCTAAGCTGGGAAGTGCCAAGACATTGTGCTTCAGCATTTCAGAAAAAAATAATGCAATTCTGTTCAGCTTAAACTGGCCTCTTGCTTTTTAAGGTTTGATAGATCCTCAAAGCAAAACTCAGTCAGCTTTCTGAAACTGCTAGAGAAGGAAACCCAAACAACCCTTCCCAACCAGCTCTAACACTGGTATCTTCTAGAAAGTAATTTGTAGGACATAGCCTGAACCCAAATCAGCTCCTTGTAAGAGAAAATGATAGAGCTGACTGCAAAAAGCCTTTGACATCAACCACAGAGGGCTCAAGAGCTCAGTATAGCTGAAGAGCACTACTTGCCTGGGTTTGCCATTAGGTGCTTTCCCTTCTGCCATTTGTTCTAATTAATAGACAAACGAGCTCCTTTCCCTCCCACTTCCTAACAGAAGATACCAACTTCATAGCACAAGCAATATGCTTCAAGATCTGGCACAGGCACAAAGCAACCCACATCAAAGGCAGGTCTCACCACAAGCAGGTAAGTTAGAGGAGCACCGTGTTAACACTGTGTTAACTAACACAGAAAGCTTACACGGATGCAGCGACCTTCAACTTCCTCCCTACCCCAAATTTCCCATCTTCCTGTCACAAAGTTTCATGAAATGTCAGTAACTACCAACAGGAGCGTGGGTGCATCACCAGAATTTCAGTGTTTTTTACTGAGGGAGAGAGTATTTGAGTATCATGCTCCAAGATGCATGAACTGCAACAACCTCTGAGCTCAGAGGCAGAAGAAACATTTCAGAGGGGATAGAGCTCTCTGAGAAAATCCTCCTGGCTCCTCACAGCAATAGTTTTCCCCTAATGCATTCTTGCAGAAAAGCCTGGAGAAAGAGCACAGTATTTTTGCATCTACTGGAAAGCTGCAGCCAAACTGGGTCTTACCGAGGATGACAGAGGCAAGTCTGAGCCAAATACTAAACAAAACCTTCCCCCATGCCAGCAGTCCCCACTGAAATTGGAAAGACATTAGTCCAAGCATTATTCTCAAACAAAAGAACCCCAGAATCACAGGATTGGGGCGGGGGGGAAGAAAAAGAAAAGCCACCACAGAAACACATAATCCACCTCAGCTGCTTTTGAACAATCTGGTCCTCTGAACCTGACAAGTAAAGGCATTAAGAGACTTCTTGGCACCACAAACACAATCAGCATAAAGAAAAGCCAGGATAAAGTTACCTAAGGATGACTGGTCTGAAATGACAGCTGACTCAATCTGGATAGTGGAGCCCAGCTGCTGGCTGCCATGTGGGTAGGAAGTGTTCCAAGGTGCTTGAAATGCCACAGCAAGCCTGAAGGTGTCTAGTACATTAACCAAAGCATTGGCAAGGCTCAGCCAGAGCAAGAGCTGTTGCAGCACTTGTAACAGACAGGAGTCTTCCTTGGTACTGAAGGGCACACTCAGACCATGCTGTCACCAAGTGGCAGTATCTGAACCTCATACACTACAGTTCCCTCTTATTTCTCTTTTTATTCAGCTGGCTCCAACTTCTCTGCCTGTCACCAGATTTTAAGTAAATAATCCTAATTAATCAGATCATCTTTAATTGTTCCAGTGGAATCCTGAGTTTGGATTCAATATGTATTGCAACTCAGGGCAGGTCAGATTTTACAGCTTGTCATGTATTGTTTATCACATTTCAATTGGAAAGAAACAAATGGGTATATGGGATGCAGTATAACAGTAATTGAGAGATGAAGCAAGTACCACTAGCAGCAAAGTGTGAGCTTGCCTCAGTGTTACTGTTGTTCATCTCTCTCCATCTAAGCCAGAAGTTGGATCATTTACAATACAGGCAGGGTGGAAGTTCTTTTCCTGGACAGAAAAGCCTGGCAGGTGATGGGGAAGAAGGCAAGCAGGACTAGGTTTGGTTTATTTGCTTGGGGTGCTTTTGTTTGTTTGCTTTTCAAATATTTCCCTTGTTTCTCCAGTGAGAACTGAATGAACACATGCAGCCTTGTGAAACAATAAACCTGCTCCTCTGCTCAGTGCACCATCAGACACAATATGCATTTAATGCAGGATAGGTGGTTTAATTTGCTTTGAAACTGAGTAGAACCACAATAGCTGAAGAAGTTCCAAATTCTCCAGCAACCTAGGTGAAGAAATACCAGCAAAAGATCAGAAGAAGTCGCGGATGGCACTTGGTACCCTCCATGTTGCTCAGGGTACCAGCAGTGCCCTGCAGAAAGGGGCTATCACTGGTTGCACCAAACATCTACTAGCATTTTTTTCTGCCCAAATCATTTTGTTTGACCTTCAAACTTTTACACAATCAAGACCTCACAGGTAGTCCAATACAACTGGTGACAAAGGTCATGAAACTACAAAGGCAGAGTAGGCTGCTTGACAGTTTACAACCAGCATGAATGTTTTCTGTTCTCTTGCATTCTGTTTATTCTCTAAATTTTTAACACTTTCTGTAATTTTTCTTCTTTTTAACAAAGTTTTCAGCACGCATAGTCTTCATTGGCTATTGGGAACAGACCCAGAATGGTTTACTGCTACAGTGCCTGAGTCCCATTGTATCTTGTTCACGTGAAACACCCCACATGCTCTGAAACAGATGTAACCTGAATAATCTATGTTTGAGCTTGCCCTGAATAGGCAGCTGACAGGACATGGTCATCTGCCCCAGCCATGGCCTGAAATCTTCTAAGAAAAGTTTACAACACAATTAGTAGGTCCTTTCCAAATCATCAGGGGATGGGACACAGGTCTTGATGTAACTCAGCAGTATATCTTAGCGGATTGCTGCATAAGATCTAGTATCAATCAAAGGAATAGGTGATAGCAATTCAAAGCACAAGGTCATAAAAGGTGTAGAATTTGATGTGATGCATTTTGTCTGGAATTCATTCTCCATTAAAATTACTGCAAGGTGAGCTGCAAGTTCAGGTCTTCTAATCCACCCTATACCCAAAACAGAATCAATTACACCTTACATCAGCTCTGCTTACATCCTCTTACATCAGCTTACATCCTCTGCTCCCAACCTAACTCAAGAAAAATCCTTGATCTTGTAATATATTTATTGCAGACTCCTCTCTATCTGTAGCAAATTAAATCTGGGAAACATGCTAGCTTAAAACACAGGAGAAACCCCACTGAACACAATGGAAAACCAAGTGAAATGTCTGTGCTTAAGTACTCACCCTGTCAAGTCTGTTTAGTGATTTTTCAGGTCTTCCCACAGGCTAAAGTACCTTTAGAGAATTCTACTTGATGTAGCTAAACAAAAAAGCAACAAATAAATCCCTTTTGCAAATGTACTGCAGTGACTGCAGCGTAAATGCCATTAGATATGCCTGTTACACGCCCGTATATCATACACTGATTAATTTGGTACACAAAGTCATCTATTCACCTCATTCCAAACCCTTACTACACATGGTGCAGGAGTTATAACTTAGCTACCGGAAGTACTGATTGCCTAAATCTGAATATCACTATCTTTTTTCCTCAATGTATTTCCCTGAACTGCAACAAACACCTACTTATTATTAGTCAAGCAAATGGCATTTTTCCAAGGTCAGTAGCTTCAGCTGGCACAAAATTGGAATTGACAATCCTTTACCTGCACATGGGGTATTGAAACAACCTCAATCGCAGTCCCTAAATTTCTGAACCTACTTATAGATGCCAAACCACAAGTGCCTTTATCAGTAATAAGCAACTTCAACAAGAGAGACTTAATTACAATCTAAATTCACAGTTTAAAGCAATGTCTCTCTTTGTGATCTTGAACTACGGTGATGCCTAAAGCCTTCTAAGACTTAGCTCCAGTGGTCTTTTCCAATTGATTTCTAAAGAAATATGTACAATTACTTTGGAAATTAAAGACTGTGCCAGTACTCACCAGACAGCATCGTTCTTTGGCATTTTAAATCTATGCATCTAATGAAGTCCATGGAATTAAATCACAAAAGCATCAGACACTTTACCTCACAACAAGCCACAGCCTGATTCTTTAGTTGAGACAAAACTGACTCAGCCAAGGCGTGAGCTGAAGAAAAGACTTCAGAACATTATAGGCATTCTGCATTGCTCCTGTAACAATGTATAAGCAAAAGATCTACTGTGTTTTAAAGACTTGTTGTTAAAAGCAAGCTCTGTGTGGCATTATCTCTAGTCTGAAAGGAAAAAAAGATCCCCTATATTATAATGTTTCTATACTAGAGATGGACCCTAACAACACAAGAAGGACTATAACAGACAAATTAGCAAACCAATGTATTTATTACTCTAGCATCAAAAGCATGGTGTTTTAAAATTAAAAAAAAATATCATTGCTGTCTCTTTTGTTCAACAAAATTACTCAGGATTGACACTGAGAAATCAAAACCTCATGGCTATCTATACTGTAAATAGAATTTGGTTGTTTCAACAAAAGTGTAACCACCTAAACAAATTACAGTACTGTGACAACACCTAGAAGTGGTCTTTAAACTTTCTTCATCTAAATATTACACGTCAGATATTGCTTACTTTGAACATTAGCTTTCTTCTCTTTTATTAGTCCGTAGATCCAAAGTCTAAAGTCACCAAGACAGATTTGCTCCATTTTTACTTCCAGTTTGAATGGTCAATAGTCAAAGTCTGTTCATAAATTGCCGTGTCTGCTTCTCTTGGCCACATTTTATCCTGGCAGCAGAGGAGGTTAAGTACAGCAAAATGTTCAGGTAAATGTGTAGGCAGAAAACCAGAGCCCAACTATGAAAACTACTGAATGAATGAATTGAAAGATTCAGTTTTTAGTCATGTTTCAGGATTGGATTTGAAAGTCTGGATTTGATGCAGAAGCCAAGCTCTGCATGTCAAAAAAACAACAAAATTGTGTTGAGCTTCAAAATGTCAGCAGACCCTCAACTTTGGTAAGCAGTTCTCATTTTCATCAGGAGTTAAAAATCATGAGCTTCTGTAAGCTGAATCAGTGATCGTGTGTATCCATCGTGTCTGCCCACTTCATGTTTGAGCAGCCCCCATTGTCATTAACCTTTAGAGATGGAAAAGGCCTGATAATTTAATCTGTTCACAAACTTTCCACAGAGCCTTGCTGTCAAATCCATGCAGCCAGGCAGCATGTGTGCTGGATGGCCTCCAGAGCTGACATTCAGTGTATGTCATTCCGTGCTTTTGAGATAGGAATGGGTCTACTTTGAGATTACACAGAGACAGCTTCATTAACTTTTCATCTATGATTCTTATCAGATGGAACAGAATTTATCAATGCCACATATTTTTTTGTATAACAGTTCAGAACAACAAATCTTTTGGGGACAAATTCTGATCCCAAATACACCAAGGTGAATCCATAGGATCACATATTTTTCAGTCAAAATCAGTAGAAATAGCTGTCAGTTGTTATGCTCAGTCAGCAAGTCAAGATATCAATCAGACACTTTTAGTTCCTTCAAAGTAACTGGTGACAATTCATACTTGTGTCTATGTAATATCTACAGTTATTTTAAAAGTCTGTTTTGTCTGGTTTTAAAACAATAGACCCTGGGACACATCACTTGAGCTCTGCTTGAAGAGAGAATGCAAGATCATCAATGGTAACATGGAAGCAGCAAGTTCAGTCAGATACTTCAGTTTTGTGCAATAGCTGTACCATTCAACAAATTAAGTGTACAGCTGCTCTTGAGCACCACAAATCACCTGCAAATATTCAAACATGTGCAGTGTCATTATTTGATCAACAGTTTTACACACATCCATCCTTTTTACATAAATGCTTTAACATAGTAAGAATGACTTATAATATCCTGGCACCAAACTTAACTACTGTTAGGGCAGTTATTGAGGCTGAAGGGTTAGTTCTTTTCATGTTTATCACCCAACAGCCTATTGCATTTCAGTAGATTTCACAAGACCAATAAAAAAAGGCTTCTTATATGTTCCCAAGAAGTGATTAAACTCCAGCTTTATGTGGTAATGACCTTTAGCTCCACTCTTTACAGCTCACACTGGTTGCACCACCTCAGCAAGAATCACTTTTAATCAGCATTCAGGGATACCCCGCAGCTGTATGTTCACTGGCAGGTATCTAAAACATGCCTGTGAATCCTGCTGTCAGTAATGGAGATGGAAGAAAAATGGAAAAACACTCCTTTCAAATTTTTTCTCCCTTTTGGTGCATATCCTTCATCTTTTGAGTGTCGAGTGAATTGAACACAAGGCAAATGATTAAACTGCTAGCACGATATTTGAAAATGTTCATGTGACTAGTGATGCTTTAGGTAAGAACAAAAAATGGATCTAAACAGGGAAGGCAAACTACTGAGCTTTCTATCACCTATGAAAACTAGCAAGAGAAAATTTGAATTATCACATGCTTAAAAACCACATGCATGCAGACATTTCACAATACTTTGACTATATTTTGAGCCATAACCTGTTCAGAGATTTCAAAAATTACTATCTTGATACAATCCATACAGAGAGCTCTGTGTCATTTGTCATCTCTTTTCTTCATAATTTGGTCTTGAGGGGAAAAAAAATACTATCATTTTCATTAACTGAAAGCTTTTTTTCCAATCTTACGATTGACTCACAACTTACGTGAGTAGGTCTGCCTTGAGTTCCTCTTTTTCAGAACTGGGACATAGGTCACGTCCACAGCTGATCTAGGCTATCGTGTCATTGCTCATGTGGTTTTGTCACTGAGATCACAAACTACAGCATCAATCATTCAGGAACAATAAAGAACACAGGTAATACACACAGACAAGCCTGCAGTGTAGACCATAATCCCACATGTCTTCTAGGGCTTATGAACATGTTTTCTCACACCTGCTTTCAAAACAAGCTGAAAAAGGTCACCCACCATTAACACAACTTTTGATCAAGAGCCCAACCTACCAGACTCAGAGATGACACACTCACTGCTCAGAGTTGTTTAGGATTCCCAGAATGGTTTTTAATGGTGAACTATCAGTAGTCTTCATTCATCAGGAAACAACTATATAGTTGAAAGGTGACAAACCACCACTTGGATAAACTTGCTGTTTAAAGGAGGTAAAAAACCATGTACTTTATGTACCAGGGAGAAAGGGTGGAGAAGGAGTAGCAGTTATAGCTTTACGTGTACAGTTATCTCAAGTAATTGGCTTTGTTTCCACCTCCAGTGACTGCTGTCCTTTCCCCCCCATATTGGTATACAAGGTGCATCTAGGAGCCTAAACTATAGTCACTGTGTTAGTCACTCTAACTCTTTTAAGGTGGTGAAGCAATGTCCACTTACTAATAATTAGTAGTTTATCAGGTCCCTGTTCCACGTATGTATTGCGTACCTTGTAACAGCATTGACTGCTTTGTTTCCCATATGCAAGATGCACCACAGACTGGAGCCAAGAGACTTGCACACCAGTATCATCTCTTTACTCCAAGTTTGGATCTGTCACACTTTTTCTTTCATCCTCCTCAAACTGGTATTTACTAAAAACTTAGATAAGATGGCAATCAGAAGGTCTAGGAAGATAATGAGTGTTGCCACAGGTGCTTCCACTTTTATTCATGTCTGCTGATACAGGCAGGTTCCCTCACCCCAATCAAGAATACTTAAGATCATAAGTGAAAAGTGTTAATATTGGTTTACTCTTCAAATATCATACAGGAGTCAAATTCCAGCATCAGTCAAACCAGGCCTGGATCAACAAAAGCTTCATGATCTTGACCTGTCCTGACAGTATTAAGTGAGTACTGAAAGGACTTTGGTATTGAGCCTTATCTCTTGGATCATGAGGAGCAAACTTCTTCCAAAGATCACATCCACAGCCTTTGGAAGTGGAGCCAAGAACCTCTATCTGCCAGCCCAGCCTACATATCTCACCTCACAGCTGAGTCGTTCTCAAGCAGCCTTAGACACAGCAGCCCTGTTTCATTTCATAGATGAAGACAAAAAAGTAACCAACCCTCACTTAAATCAACACAAGAAATCCCTGATGAAGCAGGCTTAGCCTACTTGCCAGTCCAGCAAGTGCACCAACACCCTTTTCACACCTTCAGGAGGAAAAGTACATCCCAACTGCACTGAGAGCCCCTACCATAAAGGAGCAGGCTACTTCACAACCACTTGAGCTGCAAAGGAAACCCAAGACACAGTGGCTGGATGTGATTGAGGAGAGCCCCCTACACAAAGCAGTAGAGAAAAATATCAGAACACATTTGCTTGCTCAAAGTGTAAACTAAGAGGCACCTTTTCTCGATGGAACAAGACTTACTCAGTGCCTCATGCATAGTCTGAGTAAATGAGAGTCCTATTAAAAGCTCAAGTGTGCAGCTTTTGCAGGGCTGGGGTTAGCTTTCAAAATGCACTGCTCTCTTCTAAAGCTATTGCGCAAGAGTCGTGTGTTTAAACACACATTTCTAACCTGCCAAAATTGCTCTTTATATTTGATCAGGAATAATTTAATTTTTTTTTTTTTTAACCTTTGAACCTGTTGCAATGCAGGTTCAAAGGTTACCTGGGTGCAGTGTTGCCTGTTTATTAAAGCCACACACTGATGATTTGGGGCTTAGTCCTGCCACAGGAGCTGGGGAAGCACCAACCCTTGAACACCCACTTGGAGTTGTAAAGCAGTGAAGGAAGTGAGCTGTACCAGCCCCTCCACCACCCTCCTCCAGCGCTGAAGGAAGGTAAGCAAATCTTTCCTGATCAGAGCCCGTGTTTCCCAAGTACTAGACTTCCTGCTCTGGCAAAGAAGTACTGCAAGTGGGATAATAGCCTTAATCTGCTGCAATGCCTGGAACCAATGCACTCTCCTAGTCAGACTGCGTGCTGCTAAAGGCAACAACTGTGTAACTGGCTGCATGTTACTAAAGAAGCAAGTCTGGACTCAGGGGTGGCCTACAGAGAAATCACAGCCTAAATCAGAGCAGCCACCTGAACGCTGCCTGTTGCTACTGAATGGCTGGGACTAGAAACTTGACTATGTCCAGGCTGAAGCTGTTTTCTTATCAGTTTGTTAGTTATGTCTGTTTGAAGATACAGTGCCCACAGTGCCAGTGCCAGGCTCCCATTCAGACTCATACCTAAAAAAAGGTCCAGAAACAGTAGAATCATTTGGTTCCACAGCATTGTGGGTAGGCTTTGAAATCTTGTCAGTAAGAATTTGTTATATGCTAGATCACTTACAGAAGCTTACTGGTAACATTTACTGCTTCCAATAGGACCTTAATCCCTACCTGTGAACACAGAAGCTGGCTATAATGCCTTTCTTAATATTGTAAAAGCACAGATCTTAGAGTATGGCACACCAGATTGCTGCCATCGCCTTGGTGCAACTGCTTGGTGCAGCTATAGAGATGGAGCCTCCTCCAAGCTCTTGCTTGTGTACAGAGCTACAGCTGTAACAAGAGAGAGGAGACAAACATTAACCAGAAGTCAAGCTGCAAGTAAGAGAACTGGCACAAAGCAGACTGCTCTTCCAAATCCTGAGCCCATTGTCCTGTCGATACTACCTTCTCTGAGAAGATTATTTATATCCCTGTGTAGTTACTCTGCTTTACAAAAGCCAGAAGTCTGCCCTTGAAAAGTGTAGCAGAGCATAAAGAATAATTATTTTCATAGCATTAAGAAAACAAACTGGAATTAAAAAATCCTTCAAATAAAGTGAGCCAGCACTTCCCACGCTCACAAAATTTAGATCCAAGTCTTGAAGTGGCAACAGAAAAAGCTGTTCACTGAGCTAATGCTTTCCATTTATTTACATCCGCTGCTATTTGCTATAGGTGGATGAGCTCTTTTGGCATCTTTCGATAGCAAAAGCTCATGCTGTGCCATAACCTTAATATTTATTATAAAAGCTCATCTATTCTCTATGAAATCTACTGTAACAGTGACAACAGAAAGGAAACAAGTTGAACTCTGTATACATAATCTACCTACTGCTCATCTTAATTTGCTAATGGGCAGGAAGATGCAGGTATACCTTCTCTATATGTGTACAGAAAGAAGCAAAGGTTGAGTTATTCATAACTCTGCTTTAATTTTTGGCAGAGAATTACTAACAACAAATGGATTCGTGCCTCTCAAAAACCTGGAGTTCATTCAGATCAGTTAAGGCAGTATCAAAAATGAAAAGTCTAAAAATTTGCATGTCACTTCTTACGCATATCAGGCAAAGAGCATCAGCTGTATTGTAATTTATGAGCATTAAACAGAACCCATTGTTAAGAAGAAGCTATCCTCCCAAAGGCTTTTTATTTTGCACTTTTTAATCCCATTTATGTTGGAGCTGTGAGACCCATAGAGTCCAGCCTATGCAATGTAACTTTACCAGCTCAGGGACCTCTGCTTTACATGCTGGGCTTCTGGCAGGCCAGGTAGGATAGTGCTACAGACATGTTCTCTCACAGCCAAGTTCAATGCATGAGGTATACAGCATTGCTATTTAACAGCTAATCAGAGACAGGGCAAATTCACTGCCTCCTGGAAAAATAACAGCCTGAGGCCAGATATCTGAAGGAGGAAAATTATCAGAGAGACACTCAAAGAAGGTGACAATGGAGCTGGCTGGGCTCAGAGCCTGGCTTTCTTATCCCTCTCTGTAAGGAGTATTGCCTTTCTCTAAGCAGTAGTGCACTCTGGCTGGCACTATTAAAGCTGAATCTCACAACTTCACTTAAATGCCACAGGAACAGGTCTAGGTAGGCAAAGCCAAAGGCAGAGGAGTTTCATGCAGAGCAAGCTATTTCTTTTTCACCTTCATGTAAAGCTTACAGCAAAAATCAGTGAATTTAGTCTCAGCTTTCCAAAAAGTGTATCTGCATTGCTAAATAATTACAATGTAAGTTAACTTTACATGAATAGCATAAAATTTACAGCAGTAATAAAAACGTTGTGATTAGTAGATGTTATGTGTTTTAGCAAGCCAAGGTCCAGGAC
Source organism: Nestor notabilis (assembly GCF_000696875.1). Lineage (NCBI taxonomy): Eukaryota > Metazoa > Chordata > Aves > Psittaciformes > Psittacidae > Nestor > Nestor notabilis. The sequence goes on along the minus strand of NW_009945039.1, from coordinate 33,508 downwards.
AGGTTGTATTCTGGATGCAAGTACATGCCGTGTTATTCCATCACAGATATAATTAGTCTAGCTAAGCAGATTATACTGAAATCATGCAGCATAGAAACACTTTCATATAGGCAAATTGTTAAGTGGGAAAACAATTCCAAGACCTGAGGTCAAGGTACTAAAGAAAAGAGATAGAAGAAGCTGTTGCTTTTTCACCCCTGCAAACTTGCTGCAAAATTCCAGTTATATTAGACAAGCATCAGAGATGAAAATGCAACTGCAGCCCCTGTAAACTGTTAAAGTTTTAAGTGTAGAAATGTAACTGTAAACCACAAAGAAAAACCTTGTCATAGCAGGAAACAAAACTGAAGTCTGAAATGTGATTCACTGTTACGTTGCACAAATAATTACACACAGGTAAGTCTATACCACAGCAGAAAGAACTAGGTAGCTTTGGGGACAAAAAAAAAACAAACCAAAAAACCAAAACAACCAAACACCAAAACAAGAAAAGCACCAAAACCCAATAAACCAAAACCAGCAGCAGAAACAGGGATCCAGCCCACCAGCAAACACATTACAGCAGTATATGAGAAATACTGTACTCAAAGCATTTTTATGGTATCCCAGGTTACAGAGCTCTGTTCAGCTTAATGCACCTGCAGCTATAGGAAGAAAATTGTTGTTATTGAGAGTACACTTTTATGCACACAGAAAATAGCAAAAAATAGATTATAAGCAATAAATAATAAATATTATTTCAAAAGGGCTTGTTCTACTTTTCACCTGGCTCTTCAGAAACATGCAAACCTCAAGCTCCTTTCATCAACAAAGAAAAACCTCAATAACTTCCTCCATATTTTTTTTATTCTTACCACTCCAGTTCCCACATACAAGTTCCTCCCATTTATAAGCTCCCTTCCCAGCATGCTTTTCTGCTTGCTGATTTATTTAAACCAGGGAGAGGGAACTAGATGTAGTTTTTAATGAGTGTTACCTAATTGGCGTCAGCTGTCTACTGTGCTGGTAAGGCTCCCTTTTACTTAAGGAAAATAGGTTGGCTTCCCACCCTATCTGTAAAATGGTAGGTATTCTTGATCACTGGTTCTCTGTATTTGCTCTGAAATGTTTTATGTGTAAGTAATGAAGTTCTACTTTTAATTGTTTTATTGCTGGTGGGATTACTTGTCATTACCTACATGGGCTTTACTATAACTTATGCACAGGTGTGGTGATTAGCAGTTCGGTCCAAGATAATGAGCTCTTTCAGGAGCCTGCTAGGAAATCTCTGGTAATGTGCTATCAGGAACAAATGTGAACCTTAGGTTAAGTTCAGATACATCATGAAGAGCAAAGAGCAACTATGTAAATGCTGTAATAATATGTAGTGATAAAATGCATTAGTACCTGAGAATTTTTAGTGCTACCTTTTCTCTGTATGGCTGTGTACGGTGCTTAATGCTGATGTTCTAGCTTTCTTAAGAGTTCTATGTGAGTTTTCAAGTTCTACTTCTTTAAGGTGTGCTTGCTGAACATCTAGAGATAATTTCCTATTACTATAATGTTGATGCATGCATGTTTTGCAGGAAAGTGATCCTCTGTTATCTAATAGATAATCAGTAACAAAACCTCTTATTGACTATTTTTTCTTTTTAATTTTTCAAAGCCTCGAAGGGCTAGTTGGATGTGTTCTGTTCCTGAGTAGGTCACTTTCAAGGAGAAAATCTGATAGAGAAAAATATATGAAAGCTTGACTTTTCAGTTTATCTGACAAAACTACTTCTGGTACTAAGCAGTGTCATGGTGTCATTGCTCTCCTGATAGAGGGATAATAATACCAAACACAGTAAAATTATATCTAAAAAATAACCTTTCTATTTAGGCAAAATGAAATTCTGAGGTCAGTAGGTTTCATGAGTGAGGCCCAGAAACAGTCTGTAACATACAGTCTGAAACCACAGAGCACTCTGCTTCCTGAAAGTAAGTTATTGAGGCCTCATTCTTTTCCTCTCCCTTGCAGAGAGTCCTTCTCAGTCAAGATCAAAGGGTACTTGAACTGTTTAGCTCTGACTTTCACAAGAGATACTCTGAAAGCAAAGCCTAACTAGAGCATATCTTAGACTTATTGCAAGTTACTATGGATTTTGCTTTGTGGCTTTTACATATTTCTGTTCACCAGTCACTGCTGAGTTTTTGCACTTTAGCTTCTTTCAGGATGCTAAAAGTTAGGTGCTCCTAAACCCTACAGGACACAAGGCTTGTCCTTGCTGTTGCTAGAGGAAGGTGGGATATAATGATTCCAAGGAGCAAGAACTGGCACAGTGGCTCACATCTGCAGGACACCAAGCAAAAGCTGAACTGTGTAAGCAAATGTAAAAAGTAGGCTACTCGTGGCTAACCAATTAGTGACCCCAGTGTAGTCAGCTGTGCTCTTCTCTTGCTTGGAAAGAGCCAATACTCTTACTTGTTACCTTACTAATGCAAATCAACAAGTTTTCATGATCACCTCAAAAGCATATGCAAACTCTTTCTTAAGCAAAATTCAAGAAAGCATTTTCCTAGGCAGTGCATGACCATTGCTTCTGAAATTGTGCAAGTACTGGCCATTGCTTTGCTGTCTGTAAAGAACTACTGTGATTGAGATTTGTTTCTTCATACTTATGTGTTTGGAGGCACAAAGCTCAGTCACTTTGCAGTGGAGAGAATCTCCTGACTTGGAGGGAATAGTGAATAACTCTTTCTTCCTTTCAGTTAGTGAAGGAATTGCTGTAGAGACCAAGGAGCTGGGGAGTACAGTAGAAATGAGAACATGTACTCCTGAACCCAAGGGTGTAAATGGTGTCGTTGTAATCTCTCTTGATAAAAACTAAGCCTTTGCACTCTGGATCCTAGTGTGTCTTATCCCTGACCATTGATCAGGGCAGACAACCTAAGTGTACTTTAACTGTGTAGCATTGTATTGCACAAGAGGCCTACAGGAGTTTGAGACACCCTGTGCATTTTAAATCTTTCTGGTCACTGGGAGATGAGCCCTTTAGAACTTGGGGGTTTCAAGCACTTCATCCCTGCATGCTTAAGAAAGCAGCTGGTCCTCAAACCACCAAGCTGGTGTCTGTCAAAAATGCCCTAGCTTTGTCTCATGCTGCACTGAGTTGAGTTTTCAGCCAGCTGATATAGATCAGGTATTATGCATGCATAAGACATTTGGATTTGTGTGTTAAGCTCTGGTTGTAGTTGCTCCATAGGACAGATCTAGGGTAGAGCTGTTCTCTTCCCATGGATAGACACTCTTATCTTCTGTGCTGGCTCTTGTGCTTTGAGTAGCTTTTGGAGGACACCAGAGATGATTAATTAGCAGTGACTTGGATTTGACAAGTTGCAGTAGAAGCGCTTGGCGTAGGAAACAACTGTCCTAATACTGGGAATTGAGACAAATTTGCTGGCCAGTCTCTTGTCACATCTTGAATAACACACCCTGTGTACTTTGATAGGAATGACTAAAGCCCATCTGAGGAAATATGGTTGGAAAGTAAAAGCAAAACATTATTAATAAAGTGGAGGAATTGAAAATAGCCTACTACTGGGAATTGAGACAAATTTGCTGGCCAGTCTCCTGTCACATCTTGAATAACACACCCCATGTACTTTGATAGGAATGACTAAAGCCCATCTGAGGAAATATGGTTGGAAAGTAAAAGCAAAACATTATTAATAAAGTGGAGGAATTGAAAATAGCCTACCAGACATAAAAAGCTTTTTTGTGTGTGTATTGCAAACAAGATCTAGGCATTTGTGCTTCTCTTCTGACACAACACTGACTTCTGTAGCTTTAAAGGATGTTGGGTTTTGACTCTCCTATATAGTCTGTAAGCAGGCTAATGAAGACAGTTATCAAAACAATCCAAAGCAAACAAAAAGAAACCCCTAGAAACAAATGAGCATATGATATTTCTGAGGCTTTAGAGGTAAAATCATCAACAGGTCTTTCTTTAAATTAAAAATCTGTTTGGCTTATAACAGAAACCCATCCTTGATGAGCTATAGGGATGCTGGTTAGATTACACTGGCATTAGGCTACTCTTTCACATGGAGAGAAAGAGAAAACATTGACTTGTGGAATCAGTTTAGAACCTGAAGGCAAAAGCTTTGCTGCATTTAATTGTCTTCAGGCTATTCACAACTTGATCAGGTGTTCTCTCTGGACTGAGTTCTCTGCTCCAAGCACCATTTCCTTTCAGAGCCTGAAGCTCTGTCTTCCTAGTTGTCTTGGTACAAACCGCCTTGCATGTGAGTCAGTAAGGAGATGAAAATACCCTAATGCAAAGATTTTCAGTGACTTATCTACTGCTGCATGGAGCATTTGGGATTAGTGGGTTCTCTGATCCTTACCCCAAAAAGGTCAGACAAGTGACCTCTGTTAATTTTGTCAAATAAGGCCATGTAACATACAGTAGCTATTTCAGACAACTGTGCTGATTAGTCTGATTAGGCAGTGTTAATAAGTTATAGGAGAGGAGTTGGTGCTATAGACATGATCCTCAGTTCTGTTTATTCCTCCAGTGTGATACTCTAAAGCCAACCAATCCTTCCTGGTTTCTAGGAAATGATCTTAAAATCACTATTAAAATGAGCACATGAGAGCACACTTCAGCCATTAAAAGAGGTGAATGTGTACAGGCATGTGGTCTCTTCTGTTGCCTCCATATAGCTCTATTCTCTTACTACTGTTTGAAAAATGTCATGCCTAGGGAGAGTCGAGTGCAAACTCCTTTTGGCCTATGTGGGGAAAGAAAAACACTGGAAAACAGCCTAAGCTTTGGGCAACCTGGTCCAGCAGAAGGTGTTCCTGCCCCTGGCAGAGGGGTTGGAAATGGATGAGCTCTAAGGTCTCTTCCAACTTGAACCATTCTATGACAATTCAGGCAAGTTGAACATGAGTACTCTGGTATCCCTCTGAAAAGGTGTGAGAATAGATGTGCCAAGTTCTAGTTTTGACAGTTTTTAACAAGCTAAGTTTCCAACATACAGATGGTGCAAATGTGATTTGCTCAGTCATTTGGATCTAGTACTGGCCTCTGAGTTAAACAAAGTTTAGATATCCAACTTCTGTTCATGCTGGAGAGTGAAGATGCCTCTGCTAAGCTGCCTCAGTCCTCATGCTATAAAAAAAAGTGACTTGTTCCTGTTAACCAAAGAAGAAGTGGCTGACTCGCACCATAAACCCAACACCGTTTAAGCATCTACAGAAAGCTGTTTGCTAACTGCTTCAAGTAACAGGTTACAAGGCCAAATGAGTAAGCCACAAGGAACAGCTGATTGCCAAATTACTTCATTAGTAATCTTCAGTCTTCCAAACAAAGCAGTGCTATAGCTTATACTGTTAAGTGCCTTTGCCCTGAATATAAACTTAATCAGCAGACCTGGTTTTAGTGGATTTTTTAATCTAGGCTTAGTTGATTAAGGCCCAAAGGAAGGGTGTGGAGATGGGCAATTTCTGTGCTGTAGAAAGAGCAGGTTTGTGCTTCCTAGGTTTGATATGCCTGGTGATTGGAACTGCCAGGCAATGCAGAATGCTGGGGCCTTTCCTGCCTTTATTGCTGTAGCAGGATTTTGTGACTTTCGATATGTGAAACCCAGGTCAGGAGTTTGGAGTGCACATTGTAACTAAGGCTTAGAGTAGAAAAGTTCCAGCTCTAGGGAGTTGGTGCTTTTCAGATATGTAGGTGGCATGGTTTTGGCAGCTTGGACTTGATGACAAATCTGAGATACCCTTTCTTATACAGATGCTGAGCAGGCAAAGCATGCCTTCTCTCAGCAGAGAACAAGTGAGGACTGCTGATTTAATACAACCACTGGAAACTGCAAACCATAAATCAGATATGGGTGATCTAATGCTGGTCAGTCTGGGCTCAGAGACCCAAATTCTGACTTAGGGACCTGGCTGAATTTGTTAATTTTGGAAAATTCCTTCAACTTCCTTGGAATTATAGCTAAAGGGTAACTGGAGCCCATTGCTCCAGAATGCCTGATTTTCTTGGACAGGGATTTAGTTAGTTGCTAGCTGACATACTATGTACTGACTGGGTTCCCTTGACTCTGTGTGAAGGAATTAGGAAGGGTGTGGTTATTCATTTTCCAAAATGTGATGTGTCATGTCCTGCATACAGCTATTCAGATACTAGTGAAGAGAAGCTGGTGAAACCTGAGTTGATTCAGACAAAAAGCTGTCACTTATGTTAGATTTTCTTGGCTGTTCAGTCTTAAACATAACAGAACACTTTAGATATTGCAGTACTTGTTTCTAAGGGAGGACTGAGGTAGATGTCTCTGTCTCTTCTAAGAAATCCTGCATTCTTGGGTTTTGCTTCCCCGTCCTTGAAGGAAGATACTCTGGAGGATGCAAGCAGCAGAACTGGTTCTGTTTCCCAGCTAGTTTTCCATTGTGCACATTGACTTCTAGGTCACAACTTCCTAGTAACCTTAACAGTTTTGACTTTTGCTGTATCTCATGCTGAATGTATTTTCACTATCTGAAATACTTGTCCAGCATAAATCCTGCTTTCCGGGAAGAGCAGCTGATCACAGAGGTACTTCTTGTCTTGCAGATTTGTATGTGTAACAAACACTTAACTCGGCAATTTCCGATATTTTAGCAATACTCCCTCCCATTGGAGAACATTTTCTTACTTCTGCTGCTTGCATCACTGAACTGTAGGCATTTTTTGGTCATAATTAATTTGGGAAATTATATACTGCTTTTTTCCCCAGATAGCTTTTTCCTCTTGAATACAATGAATGACATCTGTTCCTTGTCTGACTTCATCAGACTTCAGCTTTTTGTGAAGGTGGATGCAGCATGGATTAAGATTAATGGGGACAGGTGACTTGTGATCTCATTAAGAGGCTTAAAGTATTGCATAAGCATGCTTCATTATTGTACCAGGACTCTTTAGGAGCAAACTGCTGAAATAATTTGTAGTATTGTTTAACAAACTGCTGAAGTAACCATAGCTCATGGGTAGTGAGTGCCCCTAGCTCACGTCTACTAAACTTCCTGTTTGTTTCAGGTTCAACTCTGGCTCCTCTGATCCAGCACAATGATCTGGATACTTCAAGTCTTGTTCTCACCGCTCCCAACACCAGCATTGATTAGTCTTATTGTATTTGGAGCCGGCGTCTTCCTGTGGGTGATAAGCAGGCCAAAACCTGTTTTGCCTCCTGTTGACTTGAACAAGCAGTCAATAGGAATTGAGGTAATACTCTACTTGTGGGTATACATTATTTTGAGCTTAATCTAAATACTGATCCGTTTGGACTCTGGGTATCAGTGGAAATCGGTATACACAGCCTTCTCTCCCAGGTACACAACTCAAGAGTATGGTGGGGAGAAGGGAAGTCTTAAGACACTAAGAGTGGGAAGCAGCTGCTCTTGCCAATAGGATTAGGTGGGCTTTTTACTAGATGGCCTTGGCTGTCACTGACTTTCTTCTGTATTTTAAATCCTTTGCATTGGCTTTGAGGCTAGTGCTAGGCTTCATGTAACGAGGCAAGTAGTAGCACTCAATCTTAGTCAAGGTCTCTCTATGAACTTGCAGTGGAAGTTTAATCTAGGCCATTTAGAAAATTCCTTTGCATATGACTGAGCAGATCAAAATCAGGAAGGAAAATGAGACTTCCTTAAACAAAACAAAGCTATTGAAATGCTTCAAAGGGAATTGCTGGGAGAATGGCTAAGGAACAAATGGTACTGCACCTGTTCTGCACTGTTTCATAACTATGCTCTTTTAATAGGGAGGAGCCAGAAGAGGTGCACTCTTGACAGACAATAACCTCCTTTCTTATTACTATGAAGATAGTAAAACCTTGTATGAAGTTTTCCAGAGAGGACTGCATGCTTCTGGTAAGCTTTGCATCTGCTAGTTAGTATTTGCCTATCACAGGTAAATAAAATTATTCCAAGTTCTTTTGCCTTGTTTCTTGTCTGTAGTAATAATTAAGGACAGCAAAAGCTTTCCTAGCCTTTAGTGGAGTAGAGTGACAAGTGATCATATTCCCCACACATGCACGCTGAGTTAGAATCAGTCTTAGTTGACAGACTGGGCAGGAATAAACATCATAAGCTTAAGACGGTAGAGTCCAGTGAAGAGGCAGAAGATGCTAAGCATCAGAGGCAGCTGCAGGGAGACACCTCTGCTTTGTCTCATGATGTGGTTTTTTAGTGTTAAATTACTGCCTGTTTACAACAGGTATGAATTTGTGCACATGTGACTTCAGGGGTCCCATGCATTGAAATAACTTGCAAGCTATCACTTATTTCCATCTCATGTGCATTGTGAAATGGGAAAATACCACCAAATCTTGGAACCATTGCCTTTAAGGATAGGCCAAGCAGTCCTATGATGTTGGCTTGGGCAGAACGGTTAACTATGGACACTGTGCATTTCCACGGTCTGTGTAGTTAGCTGGATGTCTGACTGAAAATATTTCCCACTTCGTGTTGCATTGAAGTGCTGTACAACTTCAGTACTGAGCTTTACAATTGCTTTTCTGAACTCCTCCATTAGGAAATGGCAACTGTTTAGGCTACAGAAAACCCAAGCAACCTTATCAGTGGCTGACATACAAACAGGTGAGTATTGTACACAACAGATGACTTCACATGGGATCCTGTGTTGTACCACTAAAGTGTGGGAAAACTTATCTTACAGGTTTTGGACAGAGCTCAACACCTGGGATCAGGGCTTCTGCAGAAAGGATGCAAACCACAACCAAACCAGTTTATTGGCATTTTTGCTCAGAATAGGCCAGAGGTAAGAGACAAACTGAATATTCTTTCCTAGAATATTCTAACAGCTTGAGGAGAGGGGAGGGTCTGTATTTAAATAGTTTGAGGCCACATGAGGAACAACTACAGCTGACTTTTCTTTCCCAGTTACTTTATTATTGACTAAGCATATACCGTGCCAGACACATAATACAATCATCTTGAACCCTCACTACTCTTAATCTCACGTACACATGCTTCTTACACAACCCCCACTACTAACATGTGCATGGGCTAGTCAAGCTGTAGGAAATCTGCAGATAATCCTGTCTTGAGCTGCTAGTTTTCCTCAGCTGTACTGTTTTCTCTCTTCAGTGGATCATTTCAGAGTATGCCTGCTACACTTACTCAATGGTTGCTGTTCCACTCTATGACACTCTGGGGCCAGAGGCCATTGTATATATTGTTAAGAAAGGTAAATATTGACTCCCACTATTTCATAACAACTCCTCTAAGAATCTTTGTTTTGAGAAGGCTGAAGTTCAAGGGAATTAGATGCAAAAGTCAGAGTAGCTTTAACCTTACTGCACATACTTTTATAGATTTCTCTAAATGAAGCTGCTTTGCAGGGGGCATGGTCAATGCCTAGAAGAAGTCAGTTGGTTTTGTATGTCTCATAACGTACTGACTACAAGTTCACTGAAGACCTGCTAGATCCTGTGGTTCATCCTGCAATCAGAGTGCTCAACTATTTGCTATTTGAGGTTTTGCAATCCTGAACTCCCACGCTGCCAATCAGACAATGCAGACAGGCTTGCATGCAAATTGACTAGATGTGTGTCTCTGATTTAAAGTTGTAGGGTGTAAAGAGTGGAGGAGGGAAAGGTAAAGATATGCCTAAATCTTTTTAATCTATCTGGTTAAGGGCCTGTTGTTCTATAGAAGCAACAACTAGCATGCCCTCATGGAAGAAACTGGTGAGGAAGCTTGAATAAATCTTCAAAATTTCTTCTTCCAGTTAGGGCAGATTGGGGAAGGGAGGGAAGAGGGGAAACATCCACTGCTGTCACAATGATCTGGGATCTAACCCATAAGCAGGATTTCCAAGAAAAATTGATTCAACAGTTGTGCTGGTGAACCTTGTAAACAGGTCTTGCCTTGAGACTACAGAGCTGTTATTTACTAGGCTAACGGGGAACTGACATGTTCAGGCAAACCCACTTCCTCAGCTGACTTTATGGGAAATGCTTTCATAGTCGCATGAAACTCTTCTACAGGTAGGGAAGGTGAGGCATAAACTCAAGAATTTTAGCTACTTCTTTCAAGCAGGTCTGAATTTATTTAGATTTAAAGATGTCTAAACCTGAACAATCACTGAGGTCAATTTTGAACCTTTATGACAATATCAGGAGTTTAAATCCTTCTCTTGACTGTGACTGGAGATATTTGTCTTCAGTTCCTCAGCATCTGTCCTTGCTTTGTATAACCAAAATCTCAAGTTTGACCAATCAAGTGTCCATGGTAGGAGGAATGTTCTTACCACTGCAAGCCAGCCACAGAATCCATATGAACAAATGCAAATGGCTTTAGAAACAATGCTATGTTCTAAATCTACATTCCACTGAGCTGTCATGCCTTATGTCTTCTAAACAGACTTCTGAAATGTGATTTCTTTTCTGTAGCTGACATAAGCATAGTGATCTGTGACAAGCCTGAGAAGGCACAGGTCTTGCTTGAGAACTGTGAGCAAGAAAAGACTCCATGTCTGAAGACTGTTATTCTCATGGATCTCTTTGATAAAGAGCTCAAGGACAGAGGAGCTAAAGTGGGAGTTGAAATTCTAGCACTGCAGGAGGTCGAGGTAGGTGACTAAAGGCTTCTGCTTGATCTTACAGAGGAATACCTTGCCAGCTAGACATCTGGACCTTCTCTGGCAACTTTGATGTAAGCATTATCCAGTTGTCACACACGTACCTGAGATCTTGATGAGCAGTCATCTTGGAACTTCATATATTTAGCCAAATGAACTTGGAAAGTTCAAACCATTGGCTGAAGTTGTGTCCATGTGTTGTGGGCAGTCAGTATGCATGAAACTGAAGACTCTGTTAGCTTAATTCATGGTGTAGTTGTAACAGGATTTATCAGGTTTTTAAGCTGACAGTTGAGTCTAACTGAACTCTAAGTGCAAATTACTGTCTGCTTTGACATCTCAATACTAGGCTTAATCTTCCAGATGTGATGCACAAATGCAAAGAGTAAGATGTGGCCTCCATTAAATAAAATGAAATCTCTCCACCGAGGACTTCCTTAATTCTTTAATGGCTGCTTTCTACCATTCAAGTTCATGCTTTCCACAACCCCAAGAGAGAGCTTTCCCAAGTTGTGTGTGTTTAAATTCAGGAAGACCAACAGCTTTCTCTGAGACATAGTATCAGGAGGCAAAGTAAAAACAAGTGTTGCATGTGAAATGCAATTACCTATTCACTGATTGCTGTTGCACACCTCTTTCTGCTGCAATTGTTAAACTGTGTTTTCTCTCTAACACAGGAGCTCGGAAGAAACAACATCAGAGAACCAGTGGTAAGTATCTCTGTGGAACAGTTACGAACTGGCAAACGTAGTCGCTGAAAAGACCTTTTGCCTTGCTCCTAGTAGAGGAGACTGTCAGGATTTACTTTGTTTTGTATCTGTCTTGCTGTTTATAAGTGGGATTCCTGGTTCATCCCACTTTAGGAAGTGCATGTAAATGTGATAATTTAAATATGATACACAAATAATAAATATAATCCTTACTCTAACTTTCTGTGTTTTTTTCCCTCTAGCCTCCTAAGCCTGAAGATCTTTGCGTTGTGTGTTTTACCAGTGGAACCACAGGTAGGAGAGTATAAATATATATAGTGATGCTTCCCCACCACAACAATCTCCCTGTGAGGAAGAAAATAGTTTTTCAGCACACACACACACACAAAAGGAAATGATAACAACATAGAAGGAAAGACAGTAAACGAGAACAGTGTCAAGCAACTACTTCAGTTTTACCTGGGACATTGCTGCCACAAGCCAAGTATACTAAGACAGCTTCTTAGAGCTGGGGAAAATAACCAAATGTATGTTGTCTTACCCTATGAAAAATACAGTCTTTATGTTAGAGATTGACTGTTTAACTGTGTATGTATTCTGACCCACCGGGGCTAGAGAAATATCTTGTTGCAGCATTCTTTATGCTACTCCTAATTACTCTGCTGGTTCAGTGGATCTTTCCTTTATATAATATCCCTAGCTGGAAGTGCTCAAGATGGGGCATATTCGTGGTCTCTTAAGGCATCCTATGACTGAACCTAATGCTAACACAGCTCAAACTGAGCCAAACAAGGTGTGGGAAACTGACAGCATAAGCAGTCAGAGCCACAGCTGACCTTTGCTTGATCTCTCCAAAGGTAACCCTAAAGGAGCCATGCTGACACATGAAAATGTTGTTTCAAATGCTGCTGCCTTCCTTAGATGCACAGAGGTAAGCTATTGCTAATGGTGACCTTTAGGCTGTGTCACTTAGTCATGAAACTAGCTTTAATCTGGGCATTTCTGCAAACTACTCACTCAAAGCAAACTCATGTTTTCCTGAATGTCCATGTATCAGTGGGACAATAGTATAGCAAGAAACTTGGTTTAACCTTGAACAAGAACTTCCATACAGAGGTTACTCTAGAATGAGTCAGTCCTATATGCCAAGAGTATTAAACTACTCTATTACAAGTCTTGCCAAAACAAAACTATGTTCATCTAGTACGGCGGAGTTACAGCTGCAAATGTTGAAGAGGGTGATGGATGATCTGAGTTGCTTCAGGTATTGAAGTGTCTATTTGAAAGTACTCAAATTGATCCAAACTTTACTGGCTTCTACTTAACAGTAACTCAAGCAGGCACAGGAAGTGCTAAACTACTTCTCTTTCTTTCCCCTCTAGAACACAGTTGAGTGTACAAGTTCAGATATTGCCATATCCTACCTTCCCTTGGCTCACATGTTTGAGAGAGTTGTACAGGTATGTAAAGATGTATAGTAAAAGGTACAGTAGCCTGTATTTCCTCAAAACCTGTTTACACCAGAACTTTCCTCCCACTGGGCACTGAAAATCATGCTACTTCCCATAGACAATAATTATGGCTCATGAAGCTAGGAGTTACCCTTGACTAGTTTTGTTACTTTTCAGACTGTGGTCTACAGCTGTGGAGCAAAAGTGGGCTTCTTCCAAGGGGACATCAAGTTCCTGACAGATGACATGAAAACCTTGAAGCCAACACTATTTCCAGTTGTACCAAGACTGCTCAATAGAATATATGACAAAGTAAGTGAGCAATTTTAGCTAAATTATCTTCATGTTCATATACAAAGCAAGCATACCAGTTTAAATGAATATTGAATGCATCATAATGTCACCATTAGTCAATTACTCCTTAGCAGGATGAATTCTTTAAAAGCCTTTCTGAGGAGATGGTGAGAGTCCTGTGATCTGGAGTATAAGAACAGCGTACCCAGACATGACTAGACTAAACATGTTGCTGTTCAAGGATGAGAAGTCCATTTACTTTTGGAATGCAAATGAAGTGAGTTCAAACCTAGAAGGATCTCTGTCTCTCAAAGCTATGAGCTGAATATGTCATCAGTAACACAAATTAGTACTGTCCCTGTGTTTGTATCCCAGACCATGGCAGTAGTGAAGACAGACCCAAGAATATCAAAGTAAGATACAGTGCCTCCTAATAAAACAAGAACTGGAGGTACAGATGTGAGTTAAACCCAAGAGTCACCAACACTTTTCCTTCCAGATACAAAGTGGAGCAAAGAGCCCAGTGAAACGCTGCCTGTTAAACTTTGCTGTGACTATGAAGATGGCTGAAATTAAACAGGGCATAGTTCGAAATGACAGCATATGGGATAAGCTAATCTTCAAAAACGTTCAGGTAAGGTATTCCAGGTGTTATTACCAGGTGAGCCATATAGAACTGGAGGATCTGATGGCTTCTATTTCACTTGTAGGAAACCATGGGTGGAAGAGTACGTATAATGGTAACAGGCGCAGCTCCTATATCTCCCTCTGTCCTGACATTTCTTAGAGCAGTATTAGGCTGTCAGGTAAGATGAGTTTTTGATTATGTTTGATTATGCCCAAATATGTGATCAACAATACAGCTGTGGTCCCGCCCAGCTTGTTCTGAGGAGATTGTTGTCAGTCTTCAGTATTTACAGGCTGCTTGATGAGCTCAATGAGCTCCTAATATAGTACATTTGAGAACACAGTTGTCCTGTTCAGAGAATTAGGTGACCAAAGCAAGGTTTGGATAGGTAAACTTGGAGAACGTCTGGTTAGACCAATAAGTCTTGGCTTCCTTCCTAAGAAGACTTGAACACAGGCATAGTTGAAACTGAGCTCTTTTGCACCAATGGCTTGAGGTTCAAAGAATATTCTTCCTTTCTCACACAGATTTTTGAAGCTTATGGCCAGACTGAATGCTCAGCTGGATGCACTTTCACAATGCCTGGAGACTGGACAGCAGGTATGGTAGCTGAGACTTGGAAACTCTCCTACAGCTGTCAACAGGAAGTGGGTGCTCTATTGCCTTTTATTCAATGAAAGTTAAATCCTGGGTACCTAACCTCAGAGTGAGTCTTGGTAACAACAGTCACTTGTGTGCTTAATAATTCTTGACTCAAGTAGGTGAGTCCTTTAGTGAGGACTCAAGTAGATGAGGATCTCTCATGCCATACTATGCCTAAGTGACATAGGTCAGCTTAGACCCTGTCTCATTGTACAGGAAAAGATTGTCTGTACAGAGCTGGGCAAACTGGACAAGGACTTCCCAAATGGCTTTAAGCTTTAGCCCCCAAATAACTTGTTTTACTAAAAGAATTATGACTAAAATGTTAGACATGATACTTGACTATTTTCCTGAAGGAACACCTGATCTTGAAGATTTAGCTTTCTTCTTAGCAAGGATGTTTTTAATATTGGGTATTCTAAATTTAAGCTCTAGTCACTATCTTCGGGAACACAATAACTGCATACAGAGTATAATGAGGATGAAATGCAAGTGAATACCAGGGTCCGTGAGGGAATTTGGTAGAGTGAAGAGTGCTGCGTGGTTGGTGTGGTTGATTACACCAATAAATGGTTCTAAGCATTGAGACTTAGCTGCTATTTATCCTGCATTACCTGTCTGAAAATGGCATTATAATAACTTTCTTGGGCATTTGGTGTCAGACTCCTTTAAACAGTACTGGTTCTTGCTAAAGCAGTGAACAAGGTGTCATTAAGTAGCTATCATTAACTGAGGCCTTTCATATGTAGGGGGCACTTGAGTTCTCCCATACTACTTAAATACCTAGCCTTTGTAGCTTTAGATCAAATAGGGCCAACTGCTAGCAGAATCCCCAAAACATAACTGTCTTTTTGTTTGGGTCTTTTTCTTAGGCCATGTTGGAGCCCCTCTGGTTTGTAATATTGTAAAACTTGATGATGTGGAAGAAATGAACTACTTTTCTTCTAACAATGAAGGCGAGGTAGGTGCCATCTCCTGTACGTGTCAGGAAATACTAGAATGTAAGACCTGTTGACTAACAATGTTCTGTGCTTGCTGTAGGTCTGCATTAAAGGACCTAATGTGTTCAAAGGCTATCTGCAAGACCCTGAGAAGACAGCAGAAGCAATTGATAAAGATGGATGGCTCCACACTGGTGACATAGGGAAATGGTTGCCAGTGAGTAATCATTTAATACAAGCCATCCCTTGGATGTGAATTCCTGACTAGTTTACAGTAATGTGAAAAACTGGAGAAATGAATTCTAAGATAAAAGCCTTACACAATATTTTATTATCATTCACAAAGTAACTCCAGGCAAAGCTCCAAAGACCAATTAGATTACAAGATCTCAACACCTGCTAGGCCGGTAACTAAGACTATGTCACTTCCACAGTGAAGAACAACAAGGTGCCTTGGTTTCTGTCAGAGAAGAATGAAGTTGTCTAATCATGTCCTGAGCTAACTGGAGAAATTAGACAAAGTACCCTTTCTCTCTGTAGAGAGAAAGACGAGTTCCAGACTAGCATGTGCCTTTCATGCAACAAACCCAAACCTATTATCTTACAAAAGCAAGACAGACTTGAGACTAATGGTCTCCTTTAACTTCTAGAATGGGACACTGAAGATCATAGATAGGAAGAAGAATATATTTAAACTCGCACAAGGAGAATACATTGCTCCAGAGAAGATTGAAAATGTCTATGTCAGAAGTGCTGCTGTAGCCCAGGTCTTTGTACATGGGGAAAGCCTGAGGGTAAGTGACGTTAGGAGTGAGGAACCTGTGAGATTCTTCCCTCGAAATCTAGAAGATCGGGGCACAAATGTATGCACACACAAGAGTCCTTGAACAAGATCTGTTTCCCAGAGTGCCACAGTTATAGGGCTGTCCTTCTAGACATATAGCCTTCCCAATTGACACCAAAGAAAACAAGAGCTTGGCATCAAGTTGCAAGCTGGGTAAAGGCTAATTACATACTTATAAATGCTTAGTATGTCAGGTCAGCTCTGGAGAGTTTAGAATCATAGAACGGTTTCAGTTAGAAGGGACCTTTAAAGGTCATCTAGTCCAAACCCCCTGCAATGGGCAGGAACACCTTCAATTAGACCAGACTGCTCAGAGCTCTGTCCAGCCTGACATTGAATGTTTCCAGGGATGGGGCATCCACTCTGGGGCACTTACTCTGGACAACCTGTTCCAGTGTTTCATCACCGTCACAGTAAAGAATTTCTTCCTTATATTTAGGCTAAATCTCCACTCTTTTAGTTGTATGGGTATATACAGATGTATGTACAAACCATTACCCCTTGCCCTGTTGCAACAGGCCCTGTGAAAGAGTTTGTCCCCATCTTTCTTATAAGCCCCCTTCAAATACTGAAAGACTGCAATAAGGTCTCCCTGCAGCCTTCTCTTCTCCAGGCCGAACAACTCCAACCCTCTCAGCCCTTCTTCACAGGAGGAGTGTTTCTCCACTCCTTTGCCACAGACATGTCACCTATGCTAGAGAGGCCATTCTTCAACCTGTAAACCAGCCAAAAGTAATTGTTGAAGTATTCAGCACACATAACAAACTACATTAGTACATTTACTGCTGTCTGATAAGTGACTTGAAAGTCTGTGTAGCTACCTTCCAAACTCTTGAAATGGATGAGGATGTAGATGTGGTTTGTCATAGAGACACTGTCCACAAACAAGTACACATGATTTCAGATGCCTTTTCCTGGTCTCGACATGACTGCTTCCACCTGTTTTCAGTCTTTTCTAATAGGTATAGTGGTTCCTGATCCTGAGACGCTTCCAGAATTTGCAGCAAAACTGGGAATAAAAGGTTCCTATGAAGATCTCTGCAAAAATCCAGTGAGTAGCTGAAAGTTTCTAATGGCTTATAGATAGAATTTAATTCTGAAGTTCACTCTTGCATTGCTTTGACTTCATTCTACCCTCCTTTTTGTAAATTAAACTGGCTCCATACTGGGTGAGTCATGCAAGCAGACTTGCACTAAAAACTGGAATCAAGTATAGGTGTCTCTTGATATTTCAAGGGCTATCACTGCTGCTTTTCTAATGAGAAGATGTGAACTCACAGTGGCCTTAACATGATAAATCTTGAATGTTGAAACACGTATATATATTCTTGCCAACCTCAGTTTTCACTGACTGGGCAATCAGTATGGTCTTGAATTGCAGTTACAGAATGGCAGCTTTACCCACTCTGCTCCTGCTCCATTTCTTCTAGGCAGTGAAGAAAGCTATCTTAGAAGATATGGTCAGACTGGGGAAAGAGGCTGGCCTTAAATCCTTTGAACAAGTGAGTACTCCCACATCCTGCTTGTCACAAGCACTTGTATTGCTAATACAATGGCTGGGAAGTCTTCATTCCTGTTACTGACTGTGTCAGGATGATACCTACGACAGCTGCCCCAGACAACTGATTAAAGTAGGCAGTGGAACACTGACTGGCTGCCTGACTTCTGGTCAAGAGGCAGATGATTATAGAGGGCAACAGTAGTAATTGCTGGGAGATGGAGTGGAGATTAGCCAAAGGCTGCAGGAGCTGTACTGTAGTTCCAGCCTACCCAGTTTAGTTACTGAAACTCCTGAGGCTGAGTTGTTGCACTGAGTTCAAGGAAGGTGAGAAGAACTGTTGTTTATCCTCTAAGTAATTGTGCAAGTGAAGTTGCTAAAATATTTTCTTTTAATAGGTTAAGGACCTGTACATCCACACAGAGATGTTCTCTGTAGAAAACGGACTCTTGACACCAACACTGAAGGCAAAGCGAGCAGAACTTGTTAAACTCTTCCAGAAGCAGATTGAGGCCCTTTATACAAGTGCAGAGGAGTAAGTGGCTGGTTTAAATTAAACTGCATGGAGTATCAGCACAAATCTGTGACACTACATGACCTATGAAGGACACAGGCATGAGTGGAGGGGAGCAAGGAGAACTTCAATATATTTTTTTTTTCTGGTATCCTGGGAAAAATGACTTTCAGATGAAGATGGCTGTAGTATAACTGACAACTGGCAGTGTTCACATGTTGCAGGACTGAGCATCAGCTGTCTAGGCAAAGCCAGAACTTTGATCTTCCTTTGACTGTGACTGAAATGCAGAAACACTCAAGACCCTCAGCCTTTAAAAGGCAGCTGTAACACACTTCTCACTGTCAAAAGCAAATCTTTGTTTTCCTGCTCCAGCTATGAACTCCACGGTGAGCTTTTTGTGGATTGATCTGCAATCAGACTGAAGTCTTTCATGAAGTTACATTTTGGGTGGGGGGAGATGGTTCAAAAACCAAGTTCGGGAAAATAACACTTCAGTTTTTACTTGGAATGCTAGTCTATTTGGGATACCTATCTCAACTCAAGCTGTCACAATTTTAATTGGAACTTAACATCTGTTCTGCAAACACAGAAGTGAATTTCCTGTTCCTAGCCCTGGACCACACAGTACAGGTTATTTTTTAATGAAAATGAGTAGTTGGGCATCAACTGGTTTACAAAGTACATGTGTCTAAAGCAAACATAGTTTATACTGTAGTATGGGAGGCACTGGATCAGTTTTTGCACATTCTCAAATGCGATGGCAGTTATAAAGCCTCTACACTTATGAATTTGAGCCTGGTAAGTGGAAAATTTAGCTGTCATTCTTAAGGATATAGGATGCAATAAATTGTAACTACACAATTAAACCAAAGCCTGTGCGAGTGACTTGTTTCTCTGCTGTAACCAGACTGTCAGCTTCAATGTTTACTGCTGCTTTGAATGCAACTACTGCAGAAAGCTAACTTTTCTATGCTGTCACTGCTCAGCCACAGCTCAAGCCATGAGGCAATAAGATAGTGCCAGACCAGATGTTGCTCTTCTACTCAACTTTCCTTTTCTTGTAGTAAGGCATTATGTACCAGAGTCTTTGATACAGCTTAGCATATCACATGAAATAAGGCATAAGATACCACTTTCTAGGGCTAAAGCTGCTGCTTTAGAAACCTATTTAGGCAAGATGAGTACTGCCTCTATCTATAGAAACAAGCCTTCAGTCAGTGTATGCTGTCTCTGCTGTCCCTGCAGTAGTCTGCCCCTGTAGTAGTCTGCTCTATCAGTCTGAAAGGCAATGCAGTGCTAACAAAGATGTTACATGGGGAGGGAGTACATGCAGCTTTCCTATGCCAGTTCTGTTCTGTACTAGATTCCTACAGCTAGCGGCTGTTCCTCCGTGTACTTAAGTGCTCTTGGTCAGATATCCCAAAATGAAAATGACCAGTAGATTTGTTGGTAGGGAAAGCTCTGGGGCATCTCTAGCTCTGATTAGTAAAAACAACTGACCTAATTCTGTTTCTAGTCTGGCCTCAAAGTCTTTGGCTTTTTCAAGTAACTGCTCTGTCGCTTATTGTGTTTGTCATACCCCGAGGCAGTAAAAGGCTTCTAAGACTCTGGGAATGCATGAAACTATGCTGGTCATCCTTCCCATGATTCCTGAACACAACGTTACTGCTGGCTTGATATTTTCCCCCAATATGAGACTGGTGAGTAAAGAAGGAAGCAGAAGGAAGAAACTTACGCTGAAACTGGGTTTTGGTTCTGATAAGCAATTCAGCTGGGGACAGTAAATGTAATGCAACGAAGAGCTGTATAAACTCGAGGCTGAATCCTATGGTGCCACCTGCTGCACTGCCAGGAAACTACTTTTAGTGTATCAACAAGTGAAACTTTCCCTAAAGCCGCCTGTTCAGATGTTGAAACCCAGCACTCTGTGGTGGGCCCTTCAACCAGCAACGTTCAGACATCGAGCACAGTGCTTCATTCAGCTTAAAGGGATCTCATTTGTGAACTGAGAATGCCTCCTTCTTCATGTTTTACACAGTAGTAACTTTGTACAGGTCACTTCCTAATACAGCAGCGATGCCCTCTTTCAGAAAAGGAAACCTCTCAATCTGTGAACTTGGTTTGCTCTTAATGGCAATTAAGTCTCTTCTCATGATGCTTTAGATTTTTCATGTCTCTGGCTGTTACAGTGACAGATTTGAATGGGTAATGGAACTGTCTGAACAATAAACCATACATAGCAATTCAAGTGTAAATTGGTCTGAAACCAGTCTCTTGGGTGCCACTTCGGCCACATCAACTACTTACACCATATAGATCTGAAGTGAAAACAGGAGCAGTTTAGGTGTGCTTGCACTGAAAGGTACAACAATTACTTCAGGCTATTGTGGGAGCACTAGAGAATGCTACAGCAGGCTTGAAGCACTATTATAAAAACACTTGAGGTAAGGATGGCTACAGGTACAATAAAGTTTAATTCTCTGCAACTTTTTTTTTTCCCATTACACAGACTGGTGCTAAAAAATAACATCTAGTCTTCTCTATTTGCTTTAAAAAGCTCTTGTCTAGCAACTGTCCATTATGAACTGACCCATTTGGTCTGCTGTATAGGTGTGTATACATGCCAAATAACTAGATACCATGACTGATAAATATATGAGTCACATAAGGCATAATATGAATGCTGGTAATATAGCTTTCTTTTACTTAAATTGGAAACAACCTGTATGTACTGCATCAGGAATTAGACTGCCTGATTTCAGCTCTCCAAGTAGTGTAAGAATTGTATACTGAAAGACAATTTGTTAAGTGTATTTTATTTCCATCTCTGTGAAACAACCCCTGTGCTTGCAACTTAATAACTACTGGTTAGTCTCTTCTGTTCCTGATCCACAGAGATATTAAGTGGGAAATACTGACTCGTAATTCATAATTTAGTTTTGATGAGGCTCTTACTTCAATCAACAATCTCGAAACAGTTCTAGAATAATTTTTGAATGGCACAACTAGGCAACTCAATTGTAAAAACTAAATAACCTGCATCTTACTGGCTTCCTAGCATGGGAAGTTCTCTTTTCTCCTCCTGGTCACCACTTTTAGCATTTCGAAAACTAACTATATGGGAGATGTGTAAACTCCAGCACTAGCTTGTATTTGCCCAACTCCTAAGAGATCTGGATTAAAATCAGAAGCTTCTCAGAGAAGAGAACTTTTTCATCATTAATTTCTTGTACTGTTGGTAATCACCTCGTTGCCAAGCGTGAGAATACCAAGGTTTGTCTTTTGCACAGCATGTTGTATATGGTAACCAGCCTCTTCCTCATGAAGAGCTGAGACAGCTGGCACAAGCAGTTATGGCTACAACAGGATGAAACCATGCTCTTCAACTACTAAAAGACATCTACTCCCTTATAAACAGACCACAGCTTAAATTCCCCTCCTAATAGCTAAATATCAACTATTGTCATTAGTTCTGTTACTCTCTTCCTATTACGCTGCTAATTGCTGCCTGATAAAACAGACAGCAGCTACTTGATCATTTCAAAGTCAAGGATAAAAGGTCTTTCAGCTGGAAGACAAGCTTATTTTTGTAATCTTTCTTTGGTTCTAGACTCCAGACACGGAACAGAAACTACTGCAGTTGAGACTAGCATTCCATGCAGTTTGGAAGATCTCACATTTCTGCTCATATTCCAAAATAGCTCCATCCTGCTGAGTTACAGCCTTTCAGCTCTTGCTAGCAGGGAAACTAGGAGTATGATACACTCTTATACATGTAACAAAGTCTGCTTCTAAAAATGAAATGCTTCGATTTCAAGAGGGGCAAAGTACCTGCTTGCAAGCTACTGCAACTGATCACTAACTCCCCATTGCCGCAGCTCAGAAATGACCTAGGATTACGGCTCACCATTGGCATTAACGCACAGCAGGCCTGGCCTAACAAAAACCCTCTCTTGGTGATGGAGATGAAAAGGCTGAGAGTAGAATCACACAGGAGTAATGCTGGCTTGTCCGGATGTAGTTATTTCTCTGTACGCTTAATACTGTTTAAAAAATGCTCATCTGAGAAAACTCATGGAGGTGGATGTAAAGCAGGTATTAGTTTAGAACACCAACTTGCAAATACTCCCAACATGTGACATGCAACTGCACTAACTCTGAGAGAAAGAAAACCACTTGTTGCAGTTAGGATACATTCAGAAAGCCTTCAGTTGGTACAGGTTACTGCATCTTAAGGTCCTCTTTCTAATAATTCATACCAGATGCTAAATAAAAATGCTTTAGGAAAGGCGTCAATCACTCAGTAGCAAATAGGCTTACAAAATTTTTTATTCTTGGCTCTACTGCTTCCTTTCACCCCAAGATGGATCAAGAACTCTAGTCCCCTGGGTACACACTCATATTTCAGAGGGAGTAGGTACAGCTAGCTATATTTTTTTGACCATTAAAAGCACAGAATGTTCTTACAGCAAAAGCTACAGCCATTCTAACCTTGAAAAACAACTTACAACTCTGAAACCTTTACAACCCAGTCATTTCATGTTCCCATGCGTATAAACAAGTTCTTGTAGCTCTAAGAACAATTAAATCCACAAGTGAGTATGAATGTATCATTTATTTGAGGTGGACAATTCACACCATTAAAAGTCACAGGTAACAAATTTTATCTTGAATTTGAATCAGACATTTATTTTATAGCTTTCAGGGGCAGCTTCAGAGAAAGTAAAATACAAAAGATACGTAGCACGCACCACAATCTGATGCGGTTGAGGAAAACACCTAAATCATAAACCCTCAGAATGCAATTGAAACAGCAAAAGGAAAAAAAAAACCCTGACACAGGATGAAAAAGATGCATCTTGAAGGCAATCCACCAAATGGCTTCTTCAATTATTTATTGTTAAAAAAGTATGCAAACCATGGCACAGGCATATCCAACCCTTTCAGCTGCGAGGAAAGGAAAACCTTGTCCTAACAAACATATTCATTGCATAAATCTGAAGTCATACGCAGAAAATTTCAAGTAAAGGATTGTGGTCTGAAGTAAAAATTCCATTTCTTATTTAAAAAAAAAAAAAAAGGCTATCTGTTTTTCTTCTCTCCATCCACTGGTTGATCCGTTTCTGAGTCATACTGGCATTTTTCCACACATTTTCTAGGGAACCAGCCTCGTTCTCTTATTGCACCTTAAGACATGAAAAGTTGCATTAACTTGGAACAAAACATTACCCACTATAGATGAAAAACACAGGATTGGAAGAGGTATCAAGAGGTTACACCCAGGTTACTATATTCTCCAAGGACATCTAATCATTCCCAACATTACTGTCTGAGGATGCATCAATTCTCTCCCACTGCCTAAAACGTTTTCAGAGATCTCCAAAGTTTTCCAGTGCTCTACCTTCCTTAACAAAAATCTTTCCTAATACCCTGTATCTGAATCTTTCTGACTACAATTCAAGTTCACAACTCCTCTTTCTACACACCACAGACACAGGAAGCAGCTAACAACCTTCTCCACAACAGTTTCATGCAGCTGACGACTATTTGTACATACCCTGGGCTTTCCTCTATCTCCTTTTTCTCCCCAGGCAAGCCACCCAAATTCTTCCAGCCTTCCCTTATAGGTCACATTTTCTATTACTCCGATTATTATCATTGTTTTCCTCTCAACCCTTTACAGCTGATCTTCCTTTTTCTTGAGATGCTTTTAGTTGTGGCAGTATTTCACCTGAGTCTCTGCCAGTGTTGAGTAGGATGGAAAGATTACTTCATGCATCTCAGAAGCTATATGCTTTTTTCTTTCTTGGAAGTGTTGACTCATCTTAAGATTATGATTAACTGTTTTACTCACAAGAACTGCTACTTAATAATCAATTTTTCCATCTTGCTATAGTGCAGCTTGTTACTCTGGCATTATCATAGCATTTTGCTATGCAGTCCTAACAAATATTATCCTATTTTTGAAGCCTAGTTCTCCAAAAAGCCGATGTTATTTTGAACTCGGCTCAGGGGGAACCTTACTCCTCTCTCTATAACTAACTGAAAGGAGGTTGTAGTGAGATGGGTATCTATCTGTCCCTTCTCCCAAGTAACAAGTGATAGGACCAGAGGAAATGGCCTCAAGCTGCACCAGGGGTGGTTTAGATTGAATATTAGGAACTATTTCTTTGGTGAGAGGGTAATCAGGTATTGGAACAGGCTTCCCAGGGAAGTGGCAGAATCACTATCCCCAAAAGTGTTCAAAAATCGTGCAGATGAGGCCCTCAGTGACATTGTTTAGTGGTGGTCTTGGCAGTCCTGGGGTAATGGTTGGACTTGATGATCTTAAAGGTTTTTTCCAACCTAGTTGATTCTATAAGGTGTTTAGATAGGAATTCTCAAGGTGTTTAAGAAAGTCTGCTATTTAAATATCAAAACAAGAAATAATCGTTAACCTCATTAAGAGTTTAGAAGTCTAACTTTTTCTTCAATATGAAGAAGTGTCCCACTTCCCACTCAACCTTCAATAAACTTCAAGACTGGCAAGTCTACTAGATACAAAAACTGTGGATGTGGTCTTAGAAACGAGTGCCAGTAAGATCAGTCGTTACACCTTTTAAGAACTGAACATGTAATATTGTCCACATTTCTAGACAACTATAACAGTGATTTGTAATTTTCAACAGAAAAAAATGAAAATAACTGCTTCATAATACCATCAGCAGCTGAGTCGAGAATCTTCTCACCATACATCCAGTGGCTGGGGAAGAAAGCGTAATAGGTAATTAGATGCCAGAACTCATCTCAGTATTTCTTTTAACCAAACATAAAGGTGTGGAGCCACTAACTTTAAGCCTCTTGTGGCTAAAATCAGATCCCCTTTACTCAGTGCAATTCTAGGTTCTTCAGAACACGGTGTTGTGAATAATGTTTTAACACCTTTAGTCACAGGGCAGCAGACACCACTGTAATCTTCTATTGCTCGATACCGCACCTACAAATTCGAACACAACATGACAGTCTATTATTATAAGGAGTTATGGCCTTGCTGACAGTTTCATACCAAGAAAGCCAAGTCAAGCATACCTTCTGATTTGAGCATAATGACAATGCCTGTCAAAGGGTCTCTAAATTTTTAATTAACTGCTTAATAATGAAGCATCTTTATTATCATGTTTATTACCACCTAAGGAGCAAATGCAAAGAAAGCTAAATGCTAACGTTAGTTAAGCAGAGGCTGCAGCATATTTTTTGTGTAGAAACACAAAGCCTTTATCTAATTGCTAAGTTTAAAATAAATAAATTGTTTCAGCAATTACTTACATTTACTTATACTGATATTTCAAAGTCATTTCAGACCAAACTTCACAAATACTTACGCTTCTTACTCGCTTGTCTGCTTTCTGTTTCAGTTGCTCTATCTATAAATGATTACAAATAGAAATTCAGGCAGTGTTTATTTTAAGAGGACTTGTGTATTCAACACAACATTAAGTCAGGTATTGAAACTATTCAACAAACACAGGAAGTATCATTAGCATTTAAAAGCACTCACAAAAGCGTAACTTTTTTAGTCTACCAAAAATAGGCGAACATATGACAGAACTCTTGTTTCATAAATACATATATTACTAGTCAGCCTATTTTGGTGATTTACAACACTGGTATATTACTGTAAAGGAATGCAGGCAATTGGATACTGGGGAGGATTAACTTGAGATATCATTGAATCTCAATTACCGTCAAACTATACTGATGACAGCCATCTCTTACTGGCCAATCCAGGCCATCTCCCTCAGGAATCCCAGACCATGTAAACACTTGCTTGAAGTTCTTCCATTTACTTCCCATGTCATAGGGAAAAATAAAGGTCTCACCCGTTTGGTAGTACTGGATTCTGTCTTTGGCCTGGAAAGTAATTAAGAAATACAGTACATAAAAACATGCCCTACAAACTGCAATCGAGCAGTAGATATTAAGAAGGCTGGGTCATAAGTCCTGTTTGGGTCCATGAGACCTGAAGGAAAACATTTTGAAGGAAGAGCAGGAAATTCCTGCTATACTAACCCAGGCTTTTAAAGCTACTTACAACAATCAGCATTTTGAAGTATGCCTTGCCATGCCCCCCATTTACTTGTTAACAAAAGAATCAACTGGCTTTTTTTAAGAACTGTGCCTGATGCCTGACCATTTCTCAGTTACATACAGAGACTTTCACAGCTCATGATTCTATGATTAACCATTGTGAGAATAATTCAGCATTGGTAGTGTCTATTTCACCTCTAAGAATTGCGTATACAGGAATGCTTTGAATCTCCCACAACCTGCAGCCATGAACCTTTCATTCTCTCAGTAACAATGACATCTAGTGGAGCAGGCACAGAAGAGTTTGTCCTCTGTTGCAATAATGTAATTTTTATTAAACACTTATGTATTACAGTCTGTGTTCAGTTTTCAGAAGAGATATATTAGCAGTCTGTATTTCACAATAAAAATATTAGGATATGATTCCAAATTCTACTATGTAGTTGTAACAGGGTTTTCTTTCATTTATATTCCATTGTCCTATTATTCAAAGGTCTAATAGGACTAGGATCCTGCTAAGCTAGATTCTGCGCAAAGAGAAAGCATGACAATACTTATGGACTTACATACAGTCAAGATCCTAATGCTAATTTTGACACAGAATAAAAGAAAGATAAGGTAATAATGAAATGTTTGTGATCTTATACAAAATAACCTGGTAGCACTGAACTAGTTTCTAAACACTGAGTCGGTTTTGCTTCATCTGAAGTTAGTTTCTGCTTGGCTACATTTCTTCTGAAAAATCTTGAGAAAATCTCTATAAAGATACGGAAATCAAAGAAAAATTTAGACGAGAAAAGACTAGGTATCATTATCTTCCACTACTTCTTTGAAATCAAGGAAAATAATTCCAAGTTTAATCAGAGAAGTAGGAAAAAAGAAAAATCGTGAGGCCAAGCACGCCACCTAGAATGGGGAGGTGGACAATTTAAAGACATAGACAGGCACAGTTAGAAGCAAAGACAACTCAAGTTTCAGCTGAAAACACCCACATATTCAAAGTACATAAGCAAAGTCTCTTAAAAGTAAATATTTTATTATGTTCAGACCAATTCCGCCAAACAAAAAAGAGAAATCTATGGAGTTAAATGATTTCTCATCTATTTCAATGAATTTCAGAGGCAGTAAAAGAAAAGCTGGTTGTACATGTTAAGTCAGCAGTGAATTGAAATGACACCTTTGGTTTAAATCCAGAGGTGGTGAAACAAGAAATCAGTAACTATGGAGAGTAAACTTTGTAACAATGCAGTAGAATAATACTGTAATAAAAACTTACCTTTTCTTCAATCCAAGACTCGATTGAAGTTTTATTTGTCAAAATGACTTTCATCTAAAATAAAAGTGTTAGGTGAAATTAGTGTTGACTTTCTGCAGAAATACATCAGCTAGGCAAAAACCCCCTTCATTTAACAAACTGAATTTGCCTTGAAGAACAAACCAACTTTTAAAGGCTTAAAAATGTTCAGAATTAAGATTCAGCAGATACATGCTAATGCTGTCCTCTAAAACTATACACTTAGTATCACACAGTATTTCAGTTTATGCTTAAAATGCATACTTTTATTTCCTTCCAAAGATCTCAAACTTTTGAAGTAATACATCAGGCATGTTTATACCTATCCTCAGACATAGGAGCGTGTACTCCTGAAATACCAAGTATTTTGCCTTTTAGAGGGAGTTTATAAAGCCCATTTTATGTTTCCTTAGTGCATTAGATTTTCACCTCTAAGTTCTCCCACAAAAAATAACTGCGGTACAACACAGGAACTGGGACAAAGCAACACAAACCTCTGGACACAGCAACATAAGCTCTAAGCAGCTGCTCCCATCTCAATTCCAAATTCTTTTTCTGCTCCACAAGCAGGCAAAACTTACAGCTTTTAACTTCTTTGTAACAGAAGCCATAAACTTACCTGGATAATAAACAGCATACCAACAGCAATAGTTGTTCCTAATGCCAGTCCTAAGGCAAATAAAGATGCAGCAAATGCAGACAGTCCAAAGGGAATAATGGGTCGAGGGTCTCTTTTGGCTGCACTCATGTCAATCTTTACAGAACTCCACCCAAAAGATATCTGCAAAGGGAAAGTATCATTCAGGTTTAGGACATTTTGACTGCAGAAACACAACAAGTTGCCAATAAAAAAACCTGGCTCTGAAGTTAAGCATCCAACTTCAGACATTTTATAATGCAAATGGAGTTATTAAAAAAAATTATCCAGAAGACTTCTCTTCTTCAGAAATACATTCTTTGCTAGATGTGGAACTTCTCTAGATGGAAAATGAACGAACATCACCATCTTGCAAGCTCCACAAGTTAGGCACAAAATCAACAAAAAAAATCTGGACTTTGGCACATTAACAAAAACACATTCACCAGTTTCAGATAGAATATGTTCATATAACACAGTACCCATTTTCAACACTACAGGTTTTCCTCTAAAAGCTTTTGAAGATAACAGTTCCCCAGCATTACTGCTCTGCAAATACAGCACACAGCCTTCACCCGTTACACTCAATAGATATTTTCAAGCTCTTTGTTGCAACCACAAAGGCTGAAATCAAAGCTCATAATCTTAACCATGGATCTGAGATAAGGGATGTATTCCAGAACAAGCTTTGCTCATTGTTGCTGTGGTTAAATTTTTCCATTTAAAAACAAATCCAACATAATTTATTTTTAGTTCCATAACTAATGTACTTTTCTCTTCCCCGTTGAAGAATTGAATACAATTCTAAAAAAGTGGCAAGCAAAAGGAAATAAATAGCATCTAACTTGTCTGCTGGAAATAAATAGCAGCTAGTTTCCGTGCCAGCCAAAACACAGCCTGTCTCTCTCCATATAAAGTGCTACTCAGAAACTGTCTTCAGTTTCTACAAAAGTCCCAGTGATGAAGACAAGCAACTTCTCACAGGCAGAGAGCAGAACTTAGAATATATATTGAAAGATTAACAAGGAATTCCACGTGCTGCTTCTCAGGAAAGCAAATTGTCTCACACTTTCAGAAATAAATTACCCATCTGACTTAAATAATATTTTAAACATTTAATTATGTTTTCTTACTCTGTTGTAAAGCTGAGTGTACATAGTCATAACAAATATGAAAGAAGCATGAATGCATCCAAGTGGAGCTAAGAGGAGAAACAGAGTGAAAGATGCGTGATTCTGGTACCCACAACAGTTGTTGATCCAAGGACAGTGGTGATCCATCTTCATGACACATCTGTGAATAATAAATATTGATTAACATAAAAGACATTTATGATGTTTTTCAAAAAGCTCATAGAAAAAGACAGCTAACTTTCTATTACTCAACCTTCATTCGTTCATTTAAACCCACCAATTTCTGACAGATTAACATAGTTACTTCTTTTTTTGTTACTATTCAGAATGGTATTTCATGTTGTAGAGTGTAAGCAAGCAAAACAAGAAGTGCCCCCCAGGTCCTACCATCCCTTAATGATCCCCCCTCCTCTTTACTCAAATTTGGTAGTTGATAATAAACCCCATATTACAGAGTCAGGAGACAGAGGCCTAGAATGTCAACAAAATAATTAGGCACTACTGTTATTGCCATTTTTTTTAAATAAGTACACCAGGAAAATAAATGAAATACCAGATCCCCTGTGAACTACTTGCAGAAAGAACATAAAAAGATTGACAAAATTAAGTGAATTTCTTTTCAGTAGACCCTCTGAAAGCTTTATCAATTGCTATGTATTGACCTGACACTACTGTAAGACCTTTTCAGATACCTTTTAACAAGCATAAATACCTTACAGACCCTCTTGTATTCAACATAAGGCTGGTTATTTTTCTGTAGCTTACAGGCGCAAAAAACTCCACCTGATAATCCACATCCCAAATGGCACTGATTTAACTTAACAGGTTTAAAAGTCACCAATTATAATGTTGCAATTCATGTGCACCAAATCTAACTGATAAACAAACGATTGAATTGCACAAATATCCAGCTCCTCTGAAAATAAAAGTTAATTGTTTTAGAACTACTGACCTCATTATCTTTTATGCTATTCCATTCCCAATAGGAAGTTCAGTTTCTCCCTTTTAAGAATTAATTACTCTTTGTTAATGCATGCTCAACTGTCACTGTACAATTTCTCAAACATGCAATCATAACTACAAGCACAAGCATTTCTGAAGAAGCTCCCAGGTCTCAGCTAGAAACCTTACCCCATTCAGGTGGGCCACAAGAAGTAACTCCATTCGTACACTGAAACTTGCCATAGCACAGAATACTTTCAGCAATGGTTTAAGTTACCTACTTAATTGCAACAGGCTGGAAATATGTGTGGAATTAGTTACTTTGGCCACAGTTGAGGGGGGCAGAAAATTCTTAAAGTGCATTGTCAAAATGATTTGGAGAATGTGCTGCAGTGTCTTCTGTTTTATTTGACAAGAGAAATTATTTAAGAACCTGCTTTTGCAAAGACAATCATCAGGATCTGCTGCCATTTTCTACACAGTCCTCAGTGTAAATACTGTCACTCTAGGAAAAGAGTCTAATTTTAAATCTTGGGATGACACAGCCAAATTACAGCACTGCTCTACAGTTTCAGTCTCTGCTTCCCAGAAGCATACTAACTGCACATCCTTGTGTTTTTAGAAATAACAAATCAACACACATGTTCTAATATCCTCTTACCATGTTCTCTAATAGTCCTTCACAGGAGGACCTGCTCAGTAAATCCAGAATAAATGCAACTACAGCTTGGACTGTAGACAGCTGAAGTGGCTTGTTTTTTTCCAGCTGCATTAAATTCCAGTGCAGCTATTTATAATAAAAGCATTCTTTACCAAAACAACACTTTAGCAAACAATAAAGAGCAGTCCAAAATTTCCACTCAAATCAATGTTTAACTCCCATTGGGAAAGATGATAGAATAGGCTTTTCTACTCCCTGAGCAGGTAAATGTTTAGACTCGTAACTTACAAAGGACTTTTTAAGTAGCTGTTTACACAGGGTCACTTTCCTGAAACAGTACTGCGATGTTTTGTTAATACTGTCAAGAAGTTCTTAAAAGGAAATTATTTCAACCTAAAAACAAAATGTTAAAGACAGATTTATGTATTAAACTAAAACACAGTAAAACCATACAGAGACCATACAACTACAAAGTGGAAATATTTGAAACAGAAGTAGTGTTCATACAGTAAAGGTGCACAAGACAAGACTTGGAAGAACAAATTATATTAATAGCTCATCATCAGATTTGAAGCTGCTTTAAGATGGACTTAAAACAATTTTAAAGAAAGACAGTACCTGTTACACTTTCGACAGTGGTGTGAACGTGGTGCCTTATAAGACTGACACACTTTACAGTATTGGAGATACATGCAATCCTGAGATTTTTCCTTTAAACAGAAGAATAGACACGTTAGATGTATACATAATTCTACCAGCAATACGTATCTTGACACTTTCCTAACCTAGGCATTTTTGCTTTCTTCTGGCAGGGTGTGTTTCATAACCCAACCCTCTTTAATGGTAGGTGATGAAGAAAGAAAAAGCCAAAATGAAATAATCTCTTGGCTATCAACACAGCCATCTCCCACTGTTGAAAGTGCTGACTGCTAAAAGAAATAAACAGTTATTTCATCAGGAAGAGTGTACAAGCAGGGTTTTAGAGTGAAGTTCTGGGAGTAAAGAAAAAAAAGCATGAGGCCTTCATAATTGTTAAAAACAGCTTCTGCATCTTGTCACTCCATTTTATGCCATAAGCCAATCTGGGCTTACTACCAAGACGCAGTACCAGTAAGCACTGATGTTCAGCTATGGCTGATGAGAAGCCAAGCAGGGCCTGGCAATGTGCACTGGCAGCCCAGAAAGCCAACTGTATGCTGGGCTGTATCAAAAGGAGCATGACCAGCAGGTTGAGAGAAATGATTCTGCGCCTCTACTCCACTCTCATGAGACCTCACCTGAAGTACTGCATTCAGCTCTGGGGCCCCAAGATACAAAGGATGTGGACCTGTTGGAATGAGTCCAGAGCAGGTCACAAAGATGATCAGAGGGCTGAAGCACCTCTCCTAGGAAGACAGGCTAAGCTTTTTCAGCCTGGAGAAGAGAAGGCTCTGGGAATACCTTATAACAGTCCCCCCACAACTAAAGGGGGCCTACAAGAAACTTGGGAGAGGGACCTTTTACCAGGGCACATAGGAATAGGACAAGGGGAAATGGCTTTATATTGAAAAAGAGTAGATTTAAATCAGACATTAGGAAGAAGTTCTTCCCTGTGAGGGTGGTGAGACACTGGCACAGGGTGCCCAGAGAAGCTGTGGCTGCTCCATCCCTGGCAGTGTTCAAGGTCAGGCTGGACAGGTTGGAGCAACCTGCTCTAGTGGAAGGTGTCCTTGCCCATGGCAGGGGGTTGGAACTAGATGACCTTTAAGGCCACTTCCAACCCAAACCATTCTATGATTCTAACTAGTTCTTATTTGCCACCCATTTCTCTTACACACACCCATAAACCAAGTACAGCAAAACGACAGACTGGGAGACTTGTACACAGCAAGTAGTAATACTGGCCAAAATCTTCTGCTTACAAAGTGGAATGCTCAGTTTTTCTGCCAGATGAGATCAGGATCCTCCTCTCACTAGACTAGACTGTCCTGAGAAATATTCCACAAATAGAAATGTGATTATTACTAATCTTCATATCATGCCACTGGACCACAAACTCTGGCCAGCTCTCTTGAGATACTGAACCTTTATTGGTAGGTCCTTCACTACTACTCATCCAAGAGATTACTAAGGCAAAGGAAATGGAATTTCTACCTTAACTTACAAAACTGTGTTGAACGTAAGATAAATATATAATATTCTGGACCACATAAAAAAAAAAATGTTCAGTAATGGTCTTTTAATCCTTGTTACTAGTAGCAAAGTCTTCAGTGTCAGCAGGAGCGTGCAGATAACCTTGAGGCTCTCATTGCTGGGTCGCAGCACTTGTTTCCTGTTGTGGTTTCAGAAGCAGCCA
>NW_009945039.1:0-284 GCF_000696875.1 Nestor notabilis | reverse complement strand
CCAATAAAAAAACGCTACCGTTCTGCCCCAGATCACCGTAACCGACGGAACAGGGAAGGGACGGACGCAGCTGGAGCACACTGGACACGCAGTAAGCAGCAGCGGAGGGGCAGAAAGTGAAGGTGCTGAAATAAGATAAGGAAGGAGCGAGGAGTGGCCCGAGGGGCTGGCTGCATTCCTCAAAGACAACTGGGAAACGGCGGCATCGAAAGACCAGCGACTTGTACCGTCTCCCTGACCCCTGCACACCCTCTCTTCAGCAGGGCCGGCGCCGGCACAAGGGC
>NW_009945038.1:0-11939 GCF_000696875.1 Nestor notabilis | reverse complement strand
TATATATATAAAAAACCCTTGCGATATTTGTGCTCCTGATGAAGAATTGCTCTAACTGAGTATTTGTGAAGACTCCCAGCTGGCAAAAACAAAGGTTCCTTAAAGAAAAAGTTGAACTCAGCTCTGAAATCAAAACTGTTGTCAGTGTGCTCTGACAAACTGTAAAGATAAATCCCCTCGTGTTCAAACTCTGTATTCTCCAGTCATGTCCAGTTTCATCTGCTGCAGTGGAGAAGGGAGTTTCTGTGGAAGCTGAGGTCAGGTTAGAGACACAGAGTATTTGAAAAAGCACTGGATCTGATAAGAATTGTATCCCTGAGCCAGAAGTATGTCATCTCAGACTAGCTGACAGCCTATTTTTAATTATTTTTAATTATTTGTATGACAAGCATACAAAACTTAGTATCTTTTGGCAAGCGCACCTCAGAAATCGTAGGTTTTGACACATGTATCCCTTACCTGATGTTTTAAGTGTGTATAACCTCACCACTTCAGCAGTGTCCACAGGAATCCATTTATAGAGTTACAAATATTATGATGTACTAGGCATGAACTAAACACTAATCCCTTTTTTGCTGCTTTGTTGCAAACAGCACATGCATTACACCATAGCTTTTCTAAATGAAAAGTAGAGTCTGTATGCATACAGGATCAGAGTAACCAACCAGTGTTTAAAACATCATGAAAATGAAATTCTGAAATAACAACAGGGTTTATAAATATTCCTAAATAGTATTGGGAAGCAAATGTGATATTCAGATCCAAGTCCCTAAAACTTCTGTCTGCATTGGATACTTGTACAAACAGATTATGGTTTAATGACTTTTTAGCCAGATGATTGCTAGCCTTCTTTATGGAGGTACCATTTAAGAACAATAGTGGCAGGAATATGCAAGTCCTTTCTTTCTATTCAGTATTATGTTTACAGCAAAACTAATATAATTGTTTGGCACAGCTTGTGGTATTTGCTTACAGTAGGTTTCATCAGGCTATCTTTCATTCTGTCACAAGCTCTGTCTAGAGCCTACGCTACAAGTAGGTTTCTTTTAACTCTATTGATACCATAAAAAATAACACTGGGTATTACTTGAGCATTGTTTATGCAGAGTTTATTTTTCAATTATCTTCCAGCAGTGATATCATTTTAATGCTGGATTGAGTCAGAGCCTGCAGACTCACCAGTGCATAGCTGCTGATGAACTGAATGGAAGTCCTTCTTGCATTGGGTTTGTGCATTTCTGGGATCACATGTTGATGTGGTTTAAACCTGCACTCCATGAAGATTTAATACCAGTCCTTCAAATGGGTTGAGTGGGTGCTCTTGACTGCTATAAACTCAGTTCAAGCCCACAGTAAACAGTAGTGGTAGTCTCTCATACTTACAAAATATCTATACTAAATATACGCAAGAAAATGCAAAAAAAAAAAAAAAAAAAAAAAGGTATATGGACTAAGAAAGGGACTCTATTATTTACTATACTTAAATGTACTTTTACAAAGGAAACATGAACAATTTTGAACCTAGGAGGTTGAATCTGCATTAGTTACCCCCTCAATCATCTGACATTTCAATAAATAAGCAAAGTACAAAGGAAATCAGGAAAACAAATGTGTAAAAAAAGCTATTTTTTAATAACAGATGGTTTTACTGATGAGGGTTTTGAATCTTCTGAAATTCCTATCACCAGTGGTTGCACAACAACTGTATTCATTTAAGTTACTCTTAGTATCTAGAATTCCTCAGAAGATGATTTTCAACGCGTTTACTTCAGGTAGGAACTGTAGGGCAGGATGCAACCTTTCAGCTATGCTGGCAATTATGGATATACAAGAACTATGGGACTGAATCAAATGTCAGAAATATTTGATCCAATCCTATAGTCTTTCCTGAACTGAAGCTTGCCCAGCACCTGCTCTGTGTTGCAGCAGGGGATGCTGAAATCCAGCCGTGCCAGGTGGCACTGCAGCCAGGGCAGCTCCTGCAGGGAATGGGACTTGGAATCACTTCTGACAGGCTTCCTCTCTGTCCCCTGCACTTACACAGATCCCTGCCCTGCCAGTGTGTTACGGTATTACAAGGCAGCTTTCTTTTTTGCTAGTGAAAGCAAAAGGGGGCCAGCTTCCAGTTACCACTGCCTATTTTGATATGGGGTGGCTGGGTGGAATTGCAAGGGGACTCTGCCCTGCTGCGCCCCTGCTCCCCCCACATTCTAGGAGGCATTTGGTGCAATTAGTGGTTAAACCGAGCCGAGGGACTGGGTGTTAGACATGTGCAGCTGGGAACTGCTGTCTGGGCAGCTCCAGCAAGCTTGGAACAACAGTGAGCCAGCACATATCTCAGCAGGAGCTGTGCCATCGTGCCCGGCTACAGCCAAAGGGCCTTGTCCAGAGAGCACAGCAACGTCTGCGAAACGCAGCTGAGTCTGAACAAAAAGGTAAGGGAGGCTGATGTAGTCTTTAACTGTTACCCATAATTTGAATCCATGGCCCAAACTGGACCTATTTCTTTCAGCTAAATAACCAGACTATAAATCAACAGCATATTTGATGTGGTCGACAATTCAGCATCAGTAGAAAATATTTTCTTGTTTATCTCGTCTGCTGTTAGAGAAAAATGAAATAAATTACAAACTTACTGTGTAAATAAAATGTTATATAAATGAAATGTAAATAATTTTATTTATATTCAGATGTAAAATGAAGATTAAAAAATCTCAATTTCTCTTGTTGATATTTCTGAGCAAGTTTATCCAGCAGTCCTACAAACACACATCTTTTCTGGAAGTGGAGCACTTCTGTCCTTTGCATGTTCAGTGTTCTCAACTTCACAAGCCTTTATATCAAAACAGTATTACTGTTATTTACTGACAGTTGCGGAAAATATGACACTACCATTGTCTGAAAGTAGATGCCTAGATAAAAAAAGTGTCATTTGCCTTTTAATTGCCCCAGATAGCACAATTATTTTATTGAGAGGGAATAAGATGATGGTAACAACATAAATCATTCATACGGGAGATGTTATCAAGAAACATACCTGTCAGGAACCACGTACACACTTCTCCAAAATCCTTATGCCAGTGATTTAAAAGTCATCAAGGACTACATGATCTGTTGATTACTTGAAGATTTTATAGCTCAGCTGGCACCCCGACAATCTTTCTGATGTTGAAGGCATTAAGCTTTATAATTTACTCCTATTACCATCTATTGTTTATATGGAGCAGCATTTCAAGGCCCTGTTTAAAACACATTGCAATAGATACTGAAAAAATGAAAAAAAAACAGATTAGAAGGCCTTGTCCCTGTTCGTAGTTCAGGCTCTGAATGTTCCCAGAGAAAGCCTATGCGGAGGGCACTCCTGGATAAGTGTCTAGCCAAGAACATCAATAAAAGTGGAAAGGAGAAAGGGCAGAAGGATGAGAAAAACTATGATGTGATCCTTGGCATATATATATTAATACTGTGAAGCTGACAGAAGAAAGACCAAACTTGGAAGGACAAGACCAAAATATAAATACTATATCAACACCTGAATAAATAAAAACCATGTTTCTGTTCATTTTTGGTGCTATTCATGTTTTTATGAACCAATTTATACATGAATACCCATATATAAATTTCTACTTACTTAACACAGAACCTCAGTACTGAATAAATCTATGCATATCCCAAATTTATTATTAAAGCAAGCCCAGAAGGACTGATACAGTACTTAGTAAGATGATTAAGATAAAAGACTTTTTAAGATTCTTTTGAAGTCTACTTTAGTGAGGGAAGTATTGTTCATATATTTGCCCTTTAAAGAGACACAAGGTAAAACCCCTCTGTGTTGACCATTCTTCATTACTGTTACTTGTGAAATGTGGTCAAAATTTAATTCAGTTATCCTGAATTGAAATTATAATGCTCTGCTAACACAGTTTCTACTCTTCGCTTGAGCTGAACAGCTACTGACATTGGCAATTGTATACTGTTTATGCTGTTTTTCCTATTTCAGTGGCAGCTCAGATGGATTCATGCTTCATATAGTGAGCATGGGAAATCATATTATTTTGGCCAGCAGTGCCTTGGATCCCATCTGCACCCTAGATAACCTTTCCCCATTACCTTGTGTCTGCCCCCAGGGATCATCACCTCCTATATCACATCTCACTTGGCTACAGCACATGCAGTGCTCTCAAGCTCATACAGCAGAGCCTGTGCTGACATTCTAGACATTGTCTCCTTCTGCACCATGATAGTCTTTTATTTTGCTTTTCGCTCCTGTGCAAGTGTTCCCATAAACTGATTAAATTTCTCCTAGTTCCAATCATTACATTTTGCCAGAAGCACGTGTGAATTGGCAAGGCATTACTTTGATTCAAAGGGGAGAGCTCACAAGAACAGTGTTAGATTCCAGGTCAGTGAGAGCTTATCCTCTTAACCATATTAAATGTCATCAACCAATTTGAAGCTCACCTAAAGACCACTGCAAAAGCGTGCTTCAGTTCCTGGGAAACTTTCTGATATACAGGTGTCACTGCAACCTTTTCCTTTCCCACACTGAAGAGCATTTGAAATCAGACTCCTCTCTACCTGCAGGGTAAGACCAGAATAAAAGCAGCTCAGAAATAAATCTTCTACTCTGCAGAATGGAGAGACCCAACTAGATGTGCAAGATAAATGAGAAGACACTCCTCAGACACCCATTTTGGGGTCATAAAATTCCCTTCACCAGTGCTGTATTCATCAACAGACACTTGTCTCCAGAAAAAGCTAAAAATGTCAACTATCCCTCTCTGAGTGGCAGTTCAGTCCAGATTCCCAATTAAATGCTTTTCCTACCTGCTCTGTGCTGCAAGCGCCATATACCGTGTAAACATGCATATGGAACTGAGGAAAATGAGGCAATAAAAAGAAAAGATTATTTTCTTGAAAACCTAGGAGATGCAGCATTCAGAAATAACTAACTGCTGAATACCACTGCTACTTTCTCACTCACTCTCACTTCATACGAAAAATGAAGTCTCTGTGAAATCCATTTTATCTGCATCCTCCAATTTAAATGGTGGTTGGCTGATGCCCACTGAGCCAAGACAAAAGTGGAGAACACTTTCTCCAAAGCAAAGGTTCTTTCAAAACTAGGTAGGACTCATTAGGTACATGCCCATCTCTGACCAATGTGTCTTCCTTGAGTATTTGTGTCTTTAAAATATCACACCAAACCCTAGAACAGTCAAAGTTACTGACTACACCAGGGCTCAGCATGCCATCGTAGTTTTTAGGACCTCACCACACCACATCCCAAGCTCTACTGTGCATAGAGTTTACATTATATAAAAAAAGTCATATGGTACAGTAAGCTACAGTTACTCAACTCAGACGGTTGGATACCAGGACTCATACGAGGATGCTCCTAAACTCTGACACTGGATCAAATTAGAATCATAGAATCATGGAATGGTTTGGGTTGGAAAGGATCTTAAGTTCCAACCCCCCTGCCATCGGCAGGGACACCTCACCCTAGACCATGTCGTCTAAGGCCCTGTCCAGCCTGGCCTTGAATGCTGCCAGGGATGCAGCGTTTACCACCTCTTTGGGCAGTCTTCTCAGAGGTTATCAGAATATGTGTCCTGCTCTGTACAACCATTTTATGAATTTGATAAATTGGATATATATAGGAATACCAGGTTTTGTTCTACTGTAGCTCAGGCACAGCTATAGTCTAAGACACACAGGGTATTTCTGTGCCACTTTAGACTGCACATTTACAAAACATTAGCCTTTGACGGGAGTGCCTGTTATGGTAAAGCTGTTCAGTAATTGTTTCTAGGTAGATTTTTTTAATGTGTTTACACTGTGTTTTAAAAGCAGATCCAAACTGCACTTACACCCACTTTTCCTGTATTTCCCAAATTGTTTGGATGCATAGCTGGGTCATGGGTTTTGGCAGAGCTCTTGGACCCCTCTGGGGGGCAAAGCTTAAATCCAGGCATTCACTGGACACAGGTCCTTCCTCAACACCTCCATCTCCAGCATGGCCACAAGCATGGATGTGCCTGCTTGCCACTACTCTGCCTCTATGTATCTCATAATTTCATGCAGTAACTACAGATGCCTGAAGTCAGGCAAGTCCTTTCGAAGTACATAGGCTGCTACACAAATATCTGAGGGTGTGCAGTGAGTGCTTCAGGTTGCTTTCTGGCTTGCATTTCACTGAGTAGTACTGACAGGGACCTGTCTAGTACAAACAGATCACACAATTCTTATAAGAAGTCAGATTAAATAAATGCCTTGATGAAAATAACATCTCCCTTGAACTCTTCCCCACTAGAACTGAACACATTGTTCCAGCAGACATCTTACACTGTGTACACAGGCAAGATCACTCCCCTACTTCAGCTAAACATTCTGCTTCTTCGGCACTAGTTCTCTTAAGTACAGTCATGGGCTAAGAACTCACATTGAGACATTCACTACTATGGGTCCAAAGTATTCTTTCTCATAACTGCTTTCCAA
This sequence comes from Nestor notabilis, assembly GCF_000696875.1. Classification (NCBI taxonomy): domain Eukaryota; kingdom Metazoa; phylum Chordata; class Aves; order Psittaciformes; family Psittacidae; genus Nestor; species Nestor notabilis. The sequence continues at coordinate 5,438 of NW_009945038.1, read as the reverse complement.
AACAGTTTCCCATCCTGTTGGCAGAGCTTTATTATTTGTCCCAGATGTTTTTCTTTGGATTTGGCTGTATTTCTTTAATATTACTGTTCGCTCTACCTAATGAGTTTTTCTTACAAGATATGCTTCCTATAGAGACAGCCTGATAGGTATTAGTTTTATTTTTAACCTCTGATTTCTGTTGCCAGAATCTCAAATTAATTATCGTCTTTTTTTGCCCAAGACCAACATGAAGCAATGCTTCCCTTTTGCACTTTTATATATATTATAATGGTATTCATAGTCTTCTCATCTTTCTCTCATTTTCCAGTATTTCATAAATATGGTAAGATAATTTTTCAGGTAATTCTCTGAAGACCTCTAATGTAAACTATTGCTATGAAAATGCTTAGCTCCAGCTGATGTTCTTTTTAGCATTTGTGAAATGTTTCAGTGAGATCTGCTGATACATTGTACAACCCATCTGAATAGAAAAACAGGATCAACACATTTGATAAGCAAACTAGAGGGTGTTATTCTGTTTGGGGAATTAGAACTCATTTAAACTAAGGCCAGCCAGAACCACTGAATCAGAGATCATTGAATCATAGAATAGTTGGAAGGGACATTACAGCTCATCCAGTTCCAACCTCCTATCACGGGCAGGGACACCTTCCACTAGACCAGGTTGCTCCAAGCTCCTGTGTCCAACCTGGCCTTGAACACTGCCAGGGATGGGGCAGCCACAGCTTCTCTGGGAACCCTGTGCCAGCACCTCAGCACCCTCACAGGGAAGAATTTCTTCCTAAAACATACTCTAAATTTCCCCTCTTTCAGTTTAAAGTTATTACCCCTTGTTCTGTCCCTACAGGCCCATGTAAAACGTCCCTCTCCAGATTTTTCATTGCCCCCTTTAGGCACTGGAGCTGCTCTAAGATCTGCCCTGAGCCTTCTCTTCTCTAGGCTAAACTAGCCCAGCTCTCTCAGCCTGTCTCCAGAGCAGAGCTGCTCCAGTCCTCTGATCACCCTCCTGGCCTCCTCGGGACTTGTTCCAACAGGTCCACATCCCTCTTGTGCTGGGGCCTCAGAGCTGAACGCAGTGCTGCAGGTGGGGTCTCACAAGAGCAGAACAGAGGGGCAGGATCACCTCCCTTGACCTGCTGGACATGTTCCTTTTGATGCAGCCCAGCGTAAGGTTGGCTTTCTGGGCTGCAAGTGCACACTGCCAGCTGTGGTCCAGTTTTTAATCCACCAATATTCTCAAGTCTCTGCAGGACTTCTCTCAATCCATTCATTCCCCAGCCTGTATTGATATTGGGGATTGACCCATGTGCAGGTCTTTGCATTCAGATTTTAATTCTACTGCACACCTGGCTTCTAAAGCAGAAAAAATGTTAATTTTCCACCACCAATGAAGACTATGAAATATACAAGTAGCATTCATAAATATAAAATCCATATATATGATATTCAATGAATATCTATTTGTTTCATCTTTTTATTTTCTCTGGTTTATGCTGATTTTCCATCTATCATCTTTATGCAAAAGCCTTTTGAGTCTGACATTTTAAATGTAGATTTATCTGTAACCTTTTAATTCTCCACGTTCTATTTTTCCCACCATTCCTATCTGTCCTATCCCTACTAATATACTGATACACATGATTGCAAATGAACAATACTGATACTTGGCAACACTTTTCACTGTGCTTGCTCACCTACATATTAATCACTTGATTACAAAACAGATGTTTAAAGATCTCCAAGTCAATTATTGTTAATATTGATAATTTGCAGTGTTTCCTTCATTTTCCCCAGCTTCCTGTGCTTTCACAATCTTCCCAACATTTCACCATTTCCAAACTCTGAAAACCTGATTTCAACATCATTCACATGTTTTGGGTGGGAAAAAAATGTCAAGGCATCTTAGGCCTCAGCTGGCAAAGTACAGATGCTCTCTAGGTCACGGACAGAAACATTATCAGCTATGTGCCTGCATTAATGAAATCATGTAGTATTGGGATTACAGGGCCCAGCTCTGCACTCTGCCCCTTTTAGCATTCCTGTGACCTCAGAGGGAGACACAGTTCAAAACCCAAACCTGGCCTATGGTCCTGAAGCAGTATAAGGTATTGTCTGCACGTTGATAACCTGTGAAAGCCCAGTGCCAAACCTAAAAGAAAAATTCAGTCACCTGAAATCGAATTTAGACAGATGTGGGCACCAAAACTCTCCAAACCAAAGTTACTTTACTTTGCAAGAAAGCCACCCAGCCCTAATGAACATAAGGTCACGAAACATCTCTTGGGTTTTCATCCCAAATGTCCACAGGTGCTTTCAGTGCTATAAAAACTTGAAACTGTCCTGGTCTGAGCAACAAGCCAGCCTGGTTTTGGACCAGGTGATAAACTGAGTGCGGAAGCACACCACTGCCCCACAAAGCCGAATTTTGCAAGTACACACAACACTACCAGATGATGACAGCATAAAGACAGCCGAGGTGCACGAGGTGGCTGTTTAGTAGTAATTCACATCAGGCAGGAATCATTTGCCACCTGGGGAGGCTGCAGCCTCTGACTTCCTGTAAGTGCTGCGTTCATCCACTCTGTCAGGGACTGGTCAAATGAGAAAGCTTACCTGCTGAAGCTGAACTACTGCACAGAAAAGGAAGATTCATGGAATCAGAAAGGCTGTCTCAACTGAAACTTGGTCTCTGCTGGCAGCATGAGTAAGCCTCTTGTGCTGAAGGGTGCAAAGGCACCCTTGTATGTACTATTGAGCTCTAAGCCATTTTCCCTGGTACAGCATTGGTTTTGCTTCTTCTGAAGTGCCCAATTCTGAACAGAGGTATTTTGGGTACTTAACTGCAGTGCTGCCACCTTTACTGGACTGTTCTACTCTTGTTATTCTGACAGCTCATGAGCAAAAATACTGGACTGCAAGAAAGCAAACTGGAGAACAGCATTTGCAGATGTCTAGAAACAGTGTACCATCAGATGGAACAAATAAACTTACACAAACAAATTCCACAGAAAGCTTTGCAAAAACATCAGGTGAAGCTTTTCTTTTGGTAGGTCAGTTGCAGTAGGAAGCAGCGATGCACAGAGTTCCTTGTGTCTGTGCTAAACGACACAGCTAACTGCTGGCTTGCAACGCTCTGTCAATGAGAACCTCATTCTCCCTCACACTGAGAAGGTTCAGAGGCAGCAGCAGAACAAGAGCAGAAGCAACAACAAAACGTGCTTGATGGCCAGCTATAATCCACCCCGTCCCCTCTCCCTTGCAACTGCTTCTGGAAGACTGCTCCAGCTGAGTGAAGATCAGAGTAGCAAAGCCTGGAATAAGAACTGCTGCACGTACCTTGCTCCCTGTTCAGGAAAGCAAAAGGTCTAACCCAAGGGCCTGGCCCAGAGCCCAGCTTTCCCTGGCAGCCCCCAGAGTCCAGTGCTTGTGCTGAATCTGCATCCTGCTGCAGCTTCCTGGAAAGCTGTTATTTGTCAGGAGAGACCAGAGACAGAAAAGCCTATGAAGATACCGTGTTCTGCGGGTTTTCTGAGGCCCTTATCAATGTACAACATTTTTTCTTTCCACAGCAAACACAGGTATGGTCAGAGTGACATAGTGGTTATGAAAATTAGCTTTATAGGTAATGCAGCAATAGTGCTGGTTTGTAAAAGGCATCAGTAGGAGAATAAAGAGCGGTATCATGGGATCTTGTCAAGTATGTGTTCCTCACCATACTGATGATCAACCAGTGCACAGTAAAAATATTTTAATAAGCTGAAAAGTGACTTGATTCCTCAATATTTATTTGATATACATGGATTGTAAGGAGAAAAAAAATGTTTGCCTTGAAGTTAATGATTGTTTCATGATTTATGATAAGGCTATAAATCTCTATGCAAAGAGGAGAGGACATCAAAGGGAATCACATCCCATTATGAATCCTGAGGCAGCCTGAAGCCTTTACTTTTCATATCTTGTTTCTGAGCAAGGCAAAAATTTGAGCTCGAAATGGAAAAAAGATAAAGCAGGCTCCAGCAATTGAATCACCACCATCCACTCTGGAGCTGAGTTACTATGGCAATGGCAGTGCTGCTGCACAGCTTCCCCTTACTCATTCTACAGGTATGACAGCAAACGTACATGGGAAATGTCCACTGCACACGTGCCATGTGTGGCTCACAGGAGAGGCCCACGGGCTCCAGTGCCCGGTCCCTGCAGAGACGAAGAGCAAATTCCTGTGATTAAAATACGTGATTTGCAGTTTTCCATGGAAACAGTCTTGGAGCAGGACCCAGGATCCTTCCTGCTGTTCTGAGCCTCAGGAAGGTGTATTCCAGTGCTTAGAGGATATCTTATAAGCACAGAGAATTTTTAATGCAGGGATTTTAAGCTATTTTTTTTTTCAGCTGTAACTACCTCACTTCTCTGAATTATGGATGTCTTGGCACCACCAGGGAGGATGGTATCATCTTTTTGGCAGAGCATAGCTTGGAGCTCTACATACGTAACGGACCTAGTCCTGATGCCAGCTTAATAAATTAGTAATTGTATGTCTTTGTATATTCAACAATCAGTGTGTCAGTACTCACCAGTGTCCTCTTTCCTCTTCGAGGACCAGATGAATGCATCACCTTTCCTATTACTGGTGGTATGTTCTCTGCACTGCACATAAAAGACACATTTGCTCTTAATTATTTTTGAGACAGTATTTAATATTTACGCTCTAATAGCAAACAGAAGTTCCCCACAGGAACAGGGGCCGTTTGTAGGAAGCATACGTGCAAAGGAAATCTTAGCCCCAAAATACTACTGCTGAAAGTACAGCTTCTGCAAGCTTATTAAGTCCTATAAGCAGACATTTATGTGGAATCCCAAATGAGCTTCACATTGACAATTTCATCATCCTTTTTGTGGAAAAGAAGTCCTTTTCACCCATTGTGTGAATATGCACACCGCTCAGATCACAGGCATCCTTTAATGCATGCCTTTTAAGTAGAGCCACTCTGGGGAGCAGATGAAGAAGGTTAACACATGTGCATTAATCAATAGGAGGGTCAACAACAATTATCACAGTGAGAGGTAAAAGAGATGCTACAACAATTAAACACACTATGCAAAGCACTGAGAAGCAAGTACATTTTTACATCTCTACGTGTTCCATCAAAAGGTGGTGTTGAATAATAAGAGCAGAGAATATCTGGCACATTTTTCTACTTATATAGCTATGCATCTATCATATTTGTACCAGTAACATCTACCCCGTTATGTGTCTGCTTCAGCACCTCATCCTGAAACCTCCACCACAGCGCTGCCCCTATGAACATGTTCATGCTCCCCACGCCCTCTTGCACACAGGGCAGCGTCCCCTCCGGCTCGGCTCGGCTCGCTCCGGGAGGCTCCGAAGCGATGCTGCTGCCCATTGGGGTACCCGTGGCCTCGCTCCCGCACCTCGGGGC
>NW_009945037.1:9038-71309 GCF_000696875.1 Nestor notabilis | reverse complement strand
ATTCTATGATTCTATGATTCTATACAAGAAACAGGCATGACTGGCTGATACTTCTCTTTGTATATCTTTCTGGCTACTGCTCCTTAGTTAATTCTCTTTCCTTATCATTGTTCCTCCATTTCCAGAAAAGAGCTGTTTAGAGATCTCTGGAGTAGAAATTGGACTGCAGTATATTAATTTTTCAGCAATCTGTTGAGTTTCTGTGTGCACTGTGTTGGCTTCCCCAACACCCTGTGGCAGAGTTTCAAGGTTCAGGTATGTTCTGCGTGAAAGAGAATTTCTTTGTATCTTTAGTGTGCTGCTTGATAACACCACCATTTACTGAAAACCTGAAGCACTTGGAAAAAAGTACATCTCACTGACTCTCTGCAACAAAGAAGGCATCTTTCCATGGAGCTACTGATTGCCTCCTGGCATATGATTTGAACAAGGTGTTTTATACCAAATTCATCCTCTTTCAAATTTAATGCCTGTCTTCCTCTAGGATACATCTAATTTGGGGATATCTAGTGCTAGCAAAACAGAGATTCATACAGAACTGTCTCATAAATAACTCACAGTTCCCTCCATCTCTGGTCACATCCTGCCTACTTTGCCAGGGGGTTCGGAAGCTGCTGAATGATTGTTTCCTTTGCTGAGGTAAGCTGAGAAGAAGAGGAGCCTTCAGCAAGGTCTGCCACATGCTGACTGGGAAAATGAGGCTTTCAGAAGTTCCCTTTGTCCTCTGCTCACCACCCATCCACCCCGCTTTCCAGACAACAGCAAGCATTTATTTTTTTGGTAAAGTGATAAAGCAAGTTTTTGTCACCCTATCCTTCTCCTTATGCTTCTTTTAGCAGAAAAATAATCCAGCAGCAGCAAGAAATCTCCTTTTGCATGAGTGAGCTCCTTTCAGCAAACTGGCTGAAAGGACCTTTTCCCTTCTTCCACAGATCTACTTATCCAATTTCTTAAGAAATTTTTTGTTCTTAAGCAGAAGTTGGATAAGTTCATCTGTTCTTTGTTTTCAGGGAGAGCCAAAATCCTCAGTCTTTAGCAGTCTTAAAGCTTGCTAATAAGTGGTTTAGTTTTCTAATTATAGTTTCTGTGCATTAAATACAAAATGCATACTTTTGTTGATGCTCCTCTTTCTCTGAAGAAACAAAATTCCTTTAGACACCTTAGGATAACAGCTCAAAATCAGGTGCACAGTGTCACTAGTCATTTTAACAGTCTTGGGTTTGTGTTTGACAGCACACCCCATGTGTGGGTGTTGAATACTTGTGAAGGCAGGTGAGAAGTGCCATTACAATACATCACATTACAAACCAGAGTCACAGTAAGACAGCAGCACCCCAGGCAGAGTCTCAGTTTAATTTCCCAGCTGGAATGGGTGTGTGGCCCCTCACAGGCTGGGCAGTATGCTGGATTGTTCAGCAGTGTTCATCATTTGGGGTGATGGTAGCACACCTGCTCTATCTATCTTTAGCATCCTCCACCACTCCTAGGATGCTTGGAGAGGAGCCAAGCTGGACGTGATTTTAGGTCTAGCTTTTCCTCTTCTACAAACTTTGTGTGGATTCCAAAGGAGCTGTTCCTTGTCCTTGTGGTTCGTGTCTTCCTGCTGTGACAGATCCGGTTGCTCACCCAGCTTCTGTACCAACAGCAAGGCAGGGGAAGGTCAGAGTCTATGTTTACCATGCAGACTCACATTTCGTGGCTATGCAGTCGTCTCTGCCTGTGGCCACACTAGGGATTTCAGGGACTGTGTAAGCCTGATATGCAATGCGCTTCTTTGCTGAAAAAGTAGAAGAAGTAGTTATGCATGGATCACTTTTCATGAGTGGAAGACATCGTTACCTGACCTGTAAAAGATAAAGGTCTCTTAGTCAGGGAGCCTTATATGACTTTTGGTGCAAGTGGGGTTCCCCTGGGATGCTGTGATGTTCACTGTGGTATGGAGAGCCAGAGGAATTTGATTATCTGTTTCTTACAAGGCATCTGCCCACCTGACCCAAGACCCGAGGACATCTCCCATAGTTCAGGGTTACCAGTGAGCCTCAGAAGTGCCTTCTTGGAAAGTAACATGCATGTTGGCAAAATCGCCCACCAAGCTGAAAGGGACGCATTATTAATTAGGGGTGGTCCCTAGTAGATCCTGTTCCCTGAACCATCCACAGGTGCTATCTTCAGAAGTGCTGTTCCTGCATAGCAAACCTGTGTTGGGTAGTTACAGGATGGACAGGCCACAGGCTTGTTCTTTTTCCCTATTTCTTTTTAACCAGATTCCCCAGGAGTGGGTAATGCAGTTCTCAGGTGAGTGGATGGAGGCACTGCTTAGCTACTAGACCAGCAGCAAACTTGATTTAGCCCACACTAGGGGTATACAAGTCTAAATTCCAAAAGCTGGTCTGCTTTGACTCAAAACTGAAACACATTTCAGACTTTGCACATCTATCTGATGAAGAATCTGATACCTCTGCAAGTGCTGGTGCTCCTAGTCTTGTAGATAGGGTGTAGAGGCACCACATGTCATGGCATCTTGTTGCCTCTCCACAGTTACCACATACTTTATCAGCATGTCAGTGTCCTGCTGCAGAGCATGGTATTTCACCAGGTGGTGCACCTGGAATTCCCACCTGTATGAAAGCAGAGGTCTGGGAGAGATCCTATTGGATAAGGATACTCCTAAAATGAGTCACATTTTCCCACATAAGGGTTTACATATCACAAGGGATTACATTGCAGTGATGGGTGCCTTAGATATGCTTATAAGGGCCAAAGATCCAATTGCACCAGCAGGGAGGGTTGTACAACAGTCTCTAATGGTAGCCATGCTTGCTACCTTTAAGTAAAGATAGGTACAAAGTTGCCCTCTGCAGACCTGTGAACTTGGGTTACTTGGGCATCCCTCAGTCTCCTGATACATTTTGGAGCAACTGGCAATCTTTCAGGACAAAGAATATGATGAGGATAAGCATTCAAAACCACAGATGTGTACCCTTCCTTCCTAAGACTCCAGACAGCAAACTCCAGCTGCTGTCATTCCCCTTATTCCTTATGCTCTTGTGAATCCAGCCTGTGATTTTGGCTGGTTTCCTGGTGCACCCAGAGGACTAGTTCCACAGCTAGCCTCCACCACAAAGACCTTTCAACACATGCACTCCTCAGGCCAGGCTCCAGCAACTTCCTCAATTTACGGAATAGTTTCTCCTTCCATTGCCAAACAGTGACTTTGGTACGATGGGATATTTCATACACTTCCACTTGGGAAAAAACCAAAATCCTCCAGCTATCTCTTTTTTCTGGAAGATTTCTGTCAAAATGTCTTCTGAAGTCCTCAGTACTCTCCAGGCCTGAAGAAAACACAGAAATGCAGTAGCCTTGTTCCTTTCCCTAGGAGTGGAAAACGTTCTGCTGCTGCCCATAGTATCATCTAGGAATTCATTGCACTGTGAGTGCATGGACCTTGTGAAGGGTGGAAAGTAGATGAATAGATTAATGGCTTTGTTTGGTCCTTGCTGAGACTTTCAGATAATTATTCTTCTCTCAAATGCAATTTTTATACATCGTTTGTTTTTTCTTGCCCATTATGAGTGAAAGCTTATAACAGAAATGTTTTGAAAGTATTTGGACAACCATGGTCTTCCTGCAGAGCTGACAGTTTTACCAAGCCTAAACAATGGTGATAAATTTATTTCTCCAGCCCATAGTAGGAACTGCATTTTGGATAAAAACTTAATTGGCTAATGATTTCTTGGACATACGGGGTCTTTTTCCTGAGGATCCAGAAGATGTATTTCCAGTCTTTGCATAGCTAGATAGTTTCTCTTAAATTTCACTTTCTCCACACAACTTGTAACTTTCCAGTTCTGACATTCTGCTGCTGACCTAACTTTAGCTGAGGTTACACTTGAAGGTCACTGGGAAACAGTTCCTCATGTGCATTGCAAATGCATACCTGTTAGGTAGTGTTAACTAGTAATCAGTACAGTAGCTCTTTTCTAGTTGTTTTGATGGCTGTATCTCGCAGAAACACAGAATGGCTGAGGCTTGCAGGAACTCTGGAGGTCATCTGGTCCAACCCTCCTGCTCAACCAGGGTCACCTAGAGCTGGTAGCCCAGGACTGTGTCCAGATGGCTTTTGAATATCTCCAAGGATGAAGACTCCACAACCTTCCTGGGCAACCTGTGTCAGTGCTCAGCTACCCTCACAGTGAAAAAGTGTTTCCTGAAGTTCAGAAGGATCCTCCTGTGTTTAACTTTGTGTTCATTGCCTCTTGACTTCTCAGTTGTTCTTATTGCAATTCAAACTGTCAAGCTCCTTATTTGAAGCCTCAGAGTGGTTTTGTCCTTCCTTTCTGAAGGACTTGCTGTAATCTTCCATAGCCTCTTTAGCCCACTTACCTTGTGCTTGAATCTTCTCCAAAGATGAAGAGTTTGTGGATCCACACCTTCCATCACATTTAGGCACTAATGTGTCACTATCATCTTTCAACCAGGAGATTTTTCTTCTAACACAGGTTTACACCCAAAATGGAGCTGAAAGCATGAATTAGAACATGAGATTTCTTGACTAACAGTTACTTTAAAAGTTGGAGTGCTAATAACAGCTGTGACTGTTCCTATTTAAGAAAATCTTTAATTCTGCTTGCCTTTGCATTTGATGCTTTAAGCAATAGATGTGCTTTTGCGCCTTGCTGAGTCCTGCTGTGCCCACTGAAGCCCCTGCAGCTACTGCACACTCCTCTGGATTTGAAGACGCTATGAGTCACAGCAGGATCCAAAGGTAACCTAACATAGGGTCCATCTGTAGGGACAGAATTTCCCATATATTTTCAATATTGAGACCTGAGCTACAAGTTTGTGCACTTTTTTTAAGGGATATGTCTATGCACATTTCAGATCAGCACAAGTAATCATTTGGGGGATGTAACAGGTTAATTTATTCCTGTGCATGTTTTATTTTGTTTCCATTTAAAACCTAACATTATTCCTTTGCATTAAAACCATTATCAGATTTCTGGAGTTAATGAGCCAGAGAGACGAGAACACAGCAAATATTCTTCCACCGAGTTGGAAATGTGTAGTCATTAAAAGAAAAGACATCACTTCTCATTCCATGGGTCTAAAAGGTTATTTATTTATGGAGAAAAGTGAGGAGAATGACAATGGCAGCTAATTAGACCTGGAATGACATATTTCAGAAGGAATTGTACAAACTTTAGAGGTATGTGTTATTTGAAACATTGGTTGATGCAGTAATTATCTCTGCTTTTGACATCACCTCCAACTCCTAGATGGGGTGAATGCTGAGTAAAGCCTTATCAGCAAGGTACAGGCTGTGATGCCAGACACAGTTTGCTGTCTGTTCTTCTTTGCAATGCCACAGCTCTGCTACGGGCTGCCTGGCATTGCTTACCACCAACAGGGATTTGGGGAGAAACCTCTCCAGGTAGCTTCATACAGAGGTTACTGCTGGGACAGGGCATACGGCTTCCTCTTCAGCTCGTCAGTGCTGAGCTCAATGGTAAGAGAGTAGTTAGCATGCATCTATGGACGTGTATGCAAGTGTATATACATGCCAAATGAAACCATTTACCCACAGCAAAGAATAATATGTTAACACATAAATTGTAAATCCTGATGACTAAATAGGCACTAGCAATAGAACAGACTAAAGAAACTAACCTTTTCAACTCTATATCTAGTGTTTATTCTCAATGTAAAGCTATCCTTGTAACTTGTTGCATTAGTTACTTGAATTCAAGGCACCTGAAAATATGGCAGAAATTTCTGGAAGGATGCAGAATGTGTCAACATTGCTGCCTGTAGTGTGACACTGAGATACCTCAGCTTTTCCTCGTAAAAAACCCTCACTGTGGTTAAAGGACTGCATTTAAAGCAGCGCTCTCTGCAACGTGCCATTTCTTGCCATTTGGGGATGGGAACGGTTGGTGAACCTGCATCCCAGGGGATGACCCATCGCCCCCACCAGCTATCCTGACCCGCAGATCCTCCGTGCAAGTGTGGGCATCTGCTGGGCAGGAGGTCATCCTCACCATGGAAGTGACTCCAGTTGCCTATACTTGAAAGCAAGTTTGAAGGAGGGAGTATCTCACTTGTTTAGTCATGGAGAAATAAGTAGGCAAACTATTTAAATGTCACTTGTTTTGTATCTTTTTTAGATATCCAAAGATTTAGTTTCTGTATGATAAAATGAACCCAAGGCACACATTTGTTTAAAAATGGTAAGGTTCACTGTGAAAATGCTGCTGTTAAACTCCCAAACACCAAAACTTAAACAAGCACCAAAAAAAGACATTTTGTATGAAAATGGCATGAAGTTCTCTGAGTTGTTCTGCTCACTTGTCAGCACCAGACTATAAAAACACTGACCACAATGAAAAATTGCTAAGAAAATGTCAATTGCAATTGAAGAGCCATTTTAATTGAGCAGATGTTGACTAGATATAAAACACTTTACAGATTCTGAAATGAAGAAAGCCTCATTATTTTAGAGAGATGAGTTCTGTTTTGTTCAACTAAACACATCCCAGAGACCAGGATGATAAACAGATTTAAAGCCTCACCTCCACCTAGCTTAACATCCAAAACATTTTTCTAACAGTTTATAAAGCAAAACAGAGCTAATTTCTTCATGTCTTTCTTTAGAAAGTAATATTGCTGAGCTTATTAGGCCCTTTCTCACATCAAAGATATGAAGAAATCAACTCTGTGCCTTTTTCTGCTGCAGGGAATCTTAGCTGGGCAGCGTGGATTCAATAGAGTTTTATTAATTTTAATACCTTACTCTTTAAAATTTTAAAGGCATTTTAGTGAGTCTACTGTTCCCAGAATATTGTGGAAAACAGACCACAGACATTGTAGCTATTGCTACAAAAGCTCTCTATTACAATGTCTTTTAGCATCAGGGGACTTAATTTTCTTAAACTTATTCATAGTTCAAATAACCTCAAAAAAATAAAGCCTTGCTCTCTGATGTACAGAAGCAGCACCTGAACTTGTATTTGCATTTGCAAGAATGCCAAGAATTTATTTACTCATGGATTTTCCACCAGGCATAAACTCCACCTTTCTGGGACCAGATTTCATCTAATTGCATGAATAAATGAACTAAATTGTGTCTTAAAGCATTCAAAAAGCAAATGCCCATACTAAAGAAGGTGCCTGAGACCAGACCGTGAGGAATATGAAGAATTTCTGAAGAGGAGACATATTGACTACAGGGATTTTTTCATTTGTTATCCTCAGGTCTGTGGGGAAATAAAACATTTCAATTGTGTCTGAAAATTTGTTTGCCAACTGCTGACCCAGAAGGATAGCTCTAGGAATAATTAGTTATAGGCTTCTTGGTGAACTACTGAGTGAGCTGACATGCATCAGAACTGCCCAGAGGTCTTCTGCTGCTGGGAGAAGAATGCAGTTAGTTGCTGATACCCTCCAAAACCTAAAATCTGATACAAAGCTGTTGCAATATTCAGAACTGGACTCTATGAGAAACATAATCTGATGATATGGCAAGAAGTAAACAGTACAGGACATGCCTCTGAGTGAGGTTGCAAGAACAAAGCATGCTTTGTTATCCACAAGAATTACATCAGACTGTGGATTCATGTAAGAGTAATCCCCAGGAGCAGGATGGTGAAGGCAGCTTTACAGCTGTGTGCTGATGGACAAGGGAAAAACATCCTGGCCCTGGAATAATAATTCTAGGTAGCTGAAATTCTTGTGTGAATCTTTTGCAAGACTTTGTAAACACAGACTGGAAATAAGTAAGTGTGCTCCTATGCTCTGACGAGAACTGTATAACGAAGAACTGGGGAAATGCAAAATAATCATATTTTTCAGAAGATAAAATATATATTTGTTTTCTTCACGTGAAAACATGGCAATATTCTGTAACAACAGGAAAGGCAGGTGCTTGCTTTTAGTTATTTCATGGGCAGAAGTATAATGCTTTTTCATGTGGTCTACCAAAAAGTCTCCATGCACACAGAAGATGGCAGAAAACATGAATGGGTCAAAGAGTCATCCTGTTTATGTGACATGTCTAAGAAGCTCTTCCCAGCCATGGATGAGAATGTGTGCAGGTACTTTGACAACCGTAGCTCAAGGTAGAGCAAGAACTTTTTTGCTGCAGGCTAATATGGCAGTGTCATAGAGTCATAGAATCATAGAATCATAGAATGGTTTGGGTTGGAAGAGACCTTACATCTCATCTAGTTCCATCTCCCCTGCTATGGACAGGGATACCTTCCTTTAGACCAGATTGCTCAAAGCCCAGTCCAACCTGGCCTTGAATATTGCCAGGGATGGGGCAGCCACAGCTTCTCTGGGCAACCTGTGCCAGTTTCTCACCACCCTCCTAATGAAGAATTTTTTCCTAATATCTATCTAAATCTCCCCTCTTTCAGTTTAAAGCCAATCCCCCTTGTCTTGCCACTACAGGCCCTTGTAATAAGTCCCTCTCTAGATTTCTTGTAGGCCCTCTTTGGGTACTGGAAGGCTGCTATAAGGTCTCCCTGGAGCCTTCTCTTCTCCAGGCTGAACAAGTCCAACTATCTCAGCCTGTCTTCATAGAAGAGCTCCTGCCAGTCCCAAGGGGGCTATGGTCTGCTCCTAGTCCAGTCCCTTCTGTTGGCTGATGATGGAGGAACAGGGTCATGATGATCTCACTTCCTCACAGCCTTTTTTTAAAGCTAACTGCATTGTGTGTGGTGCAGGAGCAGGGCCTGTAGTCCGTAGAGGGTCTGGTCAAGGGAGACACACTGCAAAGAGCTGCAGCAGAGTGTGGGAGTGCTGCTTCTGCATGCCCATCCTGGAGCATCTGCCCACATGCACGCTGTGCTTGGGTCGCCCAAGCAATAATAAACTGAGTGCTGTGTTACCAGAATGGACTTGGGTTTTCATTTTGTTTGAACTGAGATGCTGTGTGAATGGCAAACTTAAACCTCAGTTTCTCTTTTGCTACTCTCTCTCCCACCAGCAGTGCTCACCCTGTGTGCCATGCACCAGTGAACAGGGAGGATGGACTTGGCTCAGGAAACAATGTCACTAAAACCCTGTGGCTAAAACTTTCTTGATGGAGCTGGGTGGAGCAAGGCATTGCCCAGCGAGGCATTGTAGATGGAACAGGTACAGGTGACCGCAGCATGGCATGAAAGGCAGCTTCTCTGAGCAGTGGGCTCCTCACATATGCTCATTTCAGTGCACTTGCTGCTTACAGGGGGACTCTTAGCCCTGTGGTTTTAAGAAAAAATTTCAAGCCTCCACAGGACTGCAAGCTCCATCAGAAAACTTATAAATGTTGCACATCTTGTAATTTGCATCTTTCAAATTTCCCTCTCTGCTGAAGTGTCAGCAGCAGCGAAGCTACTACGAAGAGAGCACCCACATTTCCTGCTGAAATGCTATGGAAAAAAAGTTTTAGAAGGAAACATCTGAACATAGTAAAAGAAAAATTTTATTAAAAGAATAGACTTGAAATGGTCTGCATAGCATCAGCTGAGCATTAATCTGCTTTTGAATTGCTTGAATTATGGCTTATGCAGTCCAGTGAAGGAGCCCAGCTCACAGAGCACTGTGGGATCGTAACGTTTTCTAACTATAAATATCATGAAATACTGACATAGGTTAAAGAGGGTGCAGATCAATACTCAGTAAAGTAAAAATTAAATACTTCAAAATTTCTGTATTAATCTCATCCAGAAATAGGACATTTCCTTTTGCCCTATTTAATACAAAATCAAATATTAACACGTATTTAGGCCATAAAATCTCACTTTTAACTGCTCCAATGAGTATTAATAAGCTAAACTATTTGATTTCACTGGAAATCAATCAGCTACTGGATTTTACTGTGACAGCTTCAGGCAGACTAATTACTTAGCCCAAACTATAACTCTGTGACCAGGAGCACCTTCTCTGTCTATAGCACAATGTGAAAGAGCCCACAGCCATTCTGTGAAGGCACAGGGGGAAGTTTCCACAGGGCAGTGGGTATCAGACCCAGTCATCATTCTGTGCAATGTTTCTGGGCAGAAATCTCAGACCCAGGAACAGGGTCCAGCAGTCTGATTAGCTGTAAGATGGATTTTATAAACTGATGAATAGAGTGGTATAACCAGTTGTCTGCAGGAACAGGTAAGTAGATCTGGTGATGCAAGGGCTCTTGCAGGCCTGTATTCCTGTCTCATCCACCATCCTGGCATCATTCTCAATGCAGGACTCCTATTCCAAGAACTTTCAGGTCACCTCACTAGGGACAGAGCTCAAGGAATGTTCTCAAGGGCCATAGCTCCCCAAGATTCTGTGTAATTATATTGGTTTATACAAGTTACTTTTTCCTATTACATGGGCTCTATCTCCCTCATTTCTGTAAATTTATCCCATTTTGATTTTTGTCCTAAACCAGCATAAGCCCTTTTTCTAAACAGATAATTTGCTCATTTTCCCCTGAGTTAGGATACAATTTCTTTGCCTTCATGTACACCAGGTCCCAGGACAATTACTAGTAAAACACTCCACTGAACATATCATAGCTGGTTCCCGTGGAAGACACGTGGGTGTTACAGAATTAGACAAAAGAAAGTAAACCGGGGCAGTTTAGCTGATAATGCTGTTTCCTTGTAAGGTTATAGAACATAGCAACGTGTCCTAATGAGACAAATCTCTCCTTTATCAAGGGAAAGCTATTTTTAATCTATTCTTTTAATTGACTTGCAGTAACTCCTTACACAGAGCAGTGATGGTTGAATCATCTCAAAATGTTCTTCTTCTCTGACTTCATCCAAAAAAATCTGTTAAGAATATCTATTTTTGTATGTTAACATCAAAACAAAAAATGTGGATTTTGACTTTAGTTCTGACATGAGTCATTGTAGCATAATATGAAATTAAAAGCAAATGAGGAAGAGTCAGTCCTTTTTAATTTACCGTCCCTCTTGCTCTCTCTGTAAAGTTCTCTGTGTGGATGTGATGTAAAAGAAACAAAGGTGACTAAGGGTCCCAAAAGGGTCCAAGCAAAGTGTGTATAATTTTCTAATTTCTGTCACTTCTTCTATCCTGATTCTGGTGTATGAGGGCCTATTTATCACTCCTTTTAAAGAAGATGGTCAATACACGAGAATCTCTGTAAGCTGATATCTTCTTTTTTGTTACATGAGGATGCAAAGGGAGAAGATGGAAAGGGAGGGATACCTTCTCTTCATTTCTGAGGGGCTCTTGCAAAGGCCAACCTTTGACCAAAGAAACTGCCGCCAAAGAAACACACCACTCCTGCTCTGTCCCCTAATGTCCTACAGGGACTGTTCCCCAAGATGTTCGTGCCAACTGAGGGGAGACAGGCTCCCTTAATCACGTATGTCTGGTTACAAAACAAAGATGGCCGGTCATAAGGCATGGTCTGTCTGCCTTTTGCATGTGAGTGTATTCTTATTTAGTGAGAGTTTCAGGCATCAAAATACTTCCAAGAAGCAGAATGTCTTACAGAGCTCCCTCTGGGACAGATTGTTCTGCATTACCTCTCTTCGAGCTGAGCCTTGAAGTTATATTCTAGCCTTAAGTGATCAAGAGTTTTTCTCTGCATAAATTTAATCTTGAGTTCAACTGATTTGAAGGTACTGAGATCCCAGAGGATTTACTAGTAACTACATATTACCTGCATGGTTATGAATTAGGTGTGCTTTTTATATACGTGTATATATATATATACACACATATATATATGTATATATAAAAAGCCTTTCCCCCTGGACAGTCACCAAATGTAAGAGCAATTTGTTTTCTGTGAAATGCTCAGAACAAAAAGCCAAAATCAAAATAGGATGTCTCTGTCCATTCACTGTCCAGGAAGTCATTGCATCTGATCTGACACTGGTTATTTTCAGGTATCTTTTAACAATAAAAGTAGACCTCTTTAAGTATGATGTGAGGTTGCAATGTATGCCAGTAAAAGCAGAACATCAGAGGACTGTACTGAGCAATCTACTCTGCAGACTGTACTCTGCAGAGCAGGAGTGTGTGATCAGCTTAAGAGCTCAAGTTCATTGACTTTCAATACGGCTCAGTTTCCTAAACCACTAAACCATGAGATGATTTTGGTGAGCCTGAATGGTGTTCTCACACCAGACCCCTCCTCAAGGGGTTCCTGTACAGTGTTTTTGGTGAGGCTATCCATGCTGGTACACAGTGTCACAACCTTTCTCCTGCTGCAAGGCATAAAGCACCTTCCCCATGACCTGGAGAAATCCCTTCCTACACACCTGGAAGTAATTCCCTTCCTCAATCTTAAGCTGCTCAGCACACTTCAGTGAGGGATATTTGGAAATGTTACCTGCACATGGGCTGGCCCCCATGCCTCTTTTCTGGGATGTAGTGCACAGAACATTTGCTCTTCATCCAACAGCAGATAGGACAGAGTCATGTGCTGTATGCCTTGCCATGGTTTCCCAAGCTGCCCCCAGTCAGCTGTGTGTTCTTAATAACATTAAGGGTTCCAAGCAATCCATAAAATGCAGTTTTTTTGTAGGTATTTTAAACAAGTAGCTGGGATCCGCACCATGCTATGACATCTGTTATATGTGTTGTGTGCCCTGGAGTGAGATGGACATGCATCATGGAGCAAAGAGCATCTGCAGGGAGCAGCCTCTGGAGAGAACTGATGCCTCAGCTGCCCCCATACATCATTCACTCTGAGAACCAGGGAGAGAACTAATATATGTTGAGAGCGAACAATCGGGCACTGTGGAAGCCTCTGCTGTGGACTGCCACAGTGCAGTAATACAATGTACATGCTGCATCACCAAACAGTTTTGCTACAACAAAATATTGTGTCTTCATGAATACACAAGACAATTTGAAAATACTAAAACAAGAAAAAATTTCCCCTCCCCTCTACATAGGCATTGTCCTTTCCTAATTTTATTCCCTCAGCCAATGTAGCTGTAACATCCAACTGCAGGACAAGCTGACTATTGCCTTCCCAGACAGGACTGCGTCCTTATCAACTGCTCATACAATAATATGTATTTTTTACATTTAGCCTTTCTGCTGGTAAACCATGGGCTTCTTTTTTATTCTTTGTGGGTTTTTTCCACTATTTTTATCCCTAGAATTATGACTCAGGTTCAGGTTTTTAAAATTTTAAATTGTTTTTTCTGTGGGATGTACTCAAAAGTACCAATATTTTAATTTTTAAATATTAAGCTAATACTTAGCTTATTGTTAAGTGTCAATGTCACATTATTGGCAATCATTAAGCCAAGATTAAATTTACATTTTGCACAATTTTACTCTTTGTTGTCAAAGAGACAGCATTCTGTTGCATGTCTATGAAGTGTGACATTCAGAACTCTTTATCCTTTTATGTGGATGTATAACTCTATTTACACCTACAAAACATTGCATTACAGGACTTGCAATGATAACAGAAAATTTTCAGGCAAAATAAAATCTGAGCCAAGCCTTTTCTCAGTATTCTAAATCATTTAGATTACAGAAAATACTATATTTTTCTTCCTAGAAAAGAACTTTGTACAGATAGAGCGGAATGGTGATTAGCTTTGCAATGATAATGAGACCAGTAGTTCAGTTCCTAAGGGTATGAAATGTTCATCTGCTTTTAGAGTACAGTGATTGCAGAAGAGTCATAAAATCTCCTAAATCTGTATATCCCAGTTAAGTCCACATGTCTCTGTTTCTTGGTAAATGTAGAACAACTTTCTGAAATCCCCCTTCTGATATCAGAATTCCTAGGATTCTCCAGCCAATACCACACCACATTTCTACCTGAAGGAAAGCTGCTAACAGACTTTTCTATCAGTATAAATGTATAACTTAAACACCTCTGGGAATCTGCTGCTATCTTTTCTAGATTTCACATCTGTTACAGAAACCTCAAAGAATCATAGGATGGTTGATGTGGGCAAGACCTCCAGATGACTCTGGAGTTCATCTGTCCAACCTCCTTGCTAAAGCAGGGTCACCTAGAACTGTTGGTTTATTAATCTCTCTGAGGATGGACACTACACAGCCTCCCTGAGCAACCTTGGCCAGTGCTCGGTCACATGCAATAAAAAAGTGTTTCCTGATGCTCAAGAGGGAATCTCAAGCATTTCATCTTAGATGCTGTTATCTGGTGTTTCATTTTCAAACCCAGCCTGAGCATACCCTGATTTCAGAGCTTTATATCCTAGTTACAGCAGGCAAATAACAGATTTCTTGATAGCACTGTCTCTCCTGCTGACGAGGAGGTCAGCTGTTTTATTGTTAACACAATGATGTTAACTCATAGGGCTGAAAAGATTCTATTGCTGTAGCATCTATCTTATGTACTCATATGGCCTACTGTGAAGGTATCAGGATAGCTCAAATTTTCACTATTCTAAAGTTCAAAACATTTCTGTGAAATATGGAAAGGTTGTTATCTTTATTGTGTAGCTGGGAAAGCCTGAGACAAAAGAAGGTAAGAAATCTGTTATGGGGCACCCAAATGGGTAGGTGCACTAGACTAAGGCCTTGATTCACCCCTGAGACTTCCCTGCAGTCCTTGCTCACAGGGAGGGTATGGCTCTTCTCACCCAATGGTGATGATGTCCTTCACAAAACAGAGATTTTATATAGTGCTGGCTGGACAAAAACATTCCCTGATGTATCTCATCTGCTGTCATTGATGATGTAAGTCACCCACTGTTCACTGAGGACATCCCTCAGATGAGCCTGGTTCACAGATAGAAGTATTTATTTTAACAGGATAATATTTCATTCTGAATTCGAAAGTGAAAACAAAATGTTGGTGATATTTACTTTTTATATCCAGAGTATTTGATCCAACATTCTAAGTTTTTCTTTTCTTATTTGCATGCATTTTACGGTTGTATAAAGAGAGTAAACTAAATACCGATCTAGAAATAAATCCTTTCCATCAGATTTCAGACTGGAGAAACTGAAATGAAATATTCTGTGCTGTTTTCAGATAAAGAGTACCAGCACATTCATATACAATACGTACTAGCTATGCGTACAGCAGAAAATTATAAGCAGACTTTTATCATGTCAAACTTCCATTGCTTTTGCTAACTAAAAGCTTACAATATCAGCCTTTCTCCTGAAACTGGCTGCATGGTAGCAGAAACTGCACAAAGGGATGTAACAGGCTCCTTCTGACTTAAGATCAGACAACAGGCTATAACCATAGCACGCATTATACGAGTTGGGATTTTTATGACAAGACATTCTTCCTAAAAGCCTCCATTTCTACATTATGAGAGAAAATGATGGTGTCAGCAGTCACCTTCTTATTTCTAATTCCTAACAATAACGTTAGCCAAACTCTACTGCCTATTTGTCACCCCTAACCAGACAGGTCTCCACGGAAATGAGTAAGATAAGAGGATTTTGTTGTGTTTCCCTTCTTGGTTCTTGAACGCTAGCTAATAATTTTGCTGGGATTATAAAGCAAGTCAATTGTTTTTCTAACTTCAGCTTTCGTAGCCCAGCAGCTAGCCATTGATTTTCAGTAGAATTTTTTGGTCTAGATTTGTCTAATTCCAGTTCTTTTCCTGGAAAGGTGCCTTTCTGTCAGCATCAGTCTCGCTTTTGCACATTGGCACCCTGGTTCTCCTGGCAGATGCACCCTGAAAGGTTATCTGAGTGAGATCTGTAGGTTGCACCATTTTTATCGAGTCTTTAGAAACAGCCTGCTGACAGTCTTAAGTGGATGTTTTTAAAATAAATATTTTCTGCCTTGAAAACTAACTTTTCTTTAGCTAAAGATATACCTAAAAATAAGCATGCATTACTTAAGACACTTTTCAGCATTAACTTGTTTTATCCACTGAAAAGTGTCAGTAGTATACTGTGTATAAAGGTGTTAGTAATATACAAAAAGATACTGGCATATCTTTAGGCTTTTGCTACAGGTACAGCATTCACAGATCTAATCATGCACAGATTAAACAAAATGACAGGCTGAAATACAACTACCACTGAGGAAATACCTGCCCTGCCTTCATTTGTGAACTGCATGATAAAGCTTTATATCCTCCACCAAATAGCCAATCTTTCTCATGAAGATCTGTCAGACTCTACAGTAAAAGTCCAAGAAATGAAACAATCTTTGTTTTCCTCTGTGCTTTGGCCATTACTTGTTTTCATGGGGTAGAAGTAGCGTACTTTCTAATAAGTTTTTTTGCCTCATGCCATGCTTTCTAGTGAATGAAACAAATAAAATGATTGAAGACAGCAGTAAATATTTACCTTCATGACTTCCTTGCTATCTAATTCTTCCCTTCTGAAAACAAAGCTCTCGAAATCCTCTGTGCTTTTGGTAGCACTATTGCTATTCTTCGTGCTGTCTGTGAGACCTTCCTGCAGTTCCCCACCCTGCAGCATGCTAGGATGACATTTCTACACCTCAAATAGCTAGAATTATTTATTAGCTCTCACTTTCTTTTTCTCCTCTCACCTTTGATTGTCTCTCCATCTCACACCTATCAACATCATTTTAATGTATATTATGCTTATAATCCTACATCTAAACCGTCAAGAAATCTTTATTCCTTGAATTCAAATACCCTCTTTTGTTTTCTCTACTGTGGGGATTTTTTAAAATTTTTGGGGTTTTTTTTTTTGGCGAGGGGGGATGTGTGGGGGGTCTTTTTTGTTTGTTTTTTAGTGGGACAAAATCCTGCCACCTTCTCCCCTGAATTTTTTTGACTAAATTTATTTCTCTTGAAGACCTGTACTATAAATTCATTTCAAGCATGGTTTTTAAACACAGAGTGGCAGAGATGTGCAGGATTATATAGCTTAGAATCTGAGGAAGTAGAATATATTTTATTCCACAGAAGGACAGTAAGCATTCAGAACTAAGTATATGCTGAGCACACAAGGGTTTGGTTTTTTTTTTCATTAAAAGGAAAGTCAGTGTCTGAAGGTGTGAGCAGGAATTCCTGCATTTGCAGTGGGAAATACCACTGATATGTAACTATTCCCTGGGAGAAAAGATTAAGATCTGCTGCTGACGTACCCTAGCTCCAAACAGCACTGCACTTACTGAACAGACACAGCCTTGACTATGCACATAAACAAGTATATATAACAAGGTAGTCTGTATACCAGCACAAAGAGATATCAAGGATTGGTATGTAGGCATTTCAGAGACCCAATGGAAGGAAGATCGTCTTGGAAAATTGAAATAACAGTATATAAATTATACAAAAGAATAATAATTTAAGAATGAATCATTCCAGCAAGGGAGGAGTGCTATAAATTCAGAAAAGTCTGTAAGGAAATGAATTAATTTGATCAGTGCATAACATTCTTTATCAGTGCATCCCTGGTGATTGCACAGGATCCCCAGCAGCTGCAATTTCAGACATACATGAAGGACACACTATGAAGCTGTCCTCTCATCACCCAGGGCAGAGACCATTTGGACTGTGATTGCTAAGGGAGTTGTTAGAGAATCCACAAAGGCAGAAAACATATTAATAGAAGACAGGCCTCATTCCTCCCGGCTTCCATCTACACCATCATGCCCGATGGGACATTATACTGAAGCTACATTTTTGGACATCACAGATGTTTTAAAGCTTCTATCTCTTGGAACAGCTGGTTAGAAAACTCACAAGCAAAGCAGCATGATTTCAGGTAGTCCCCATAGGGTCAGCTCACAGGACCTAGTCTGAAGCATTATTAAACAACTATTGCTGACTGCAATATGTTTATATCTAGCAGCCATGTAGAACTGGGAAAAGGCCCCCAAAAGACAAGATCAAAACTACTAGCCCTACACTCCAGTATCTCTTGGCCTCAAAATCAGGAACTGTATAAAAATGATATAATTTCTTCAAAGGAAATGAAGTTCTGGTAAGAAAATAAAATGTTTTTACATAGCAGGGAGGTTGTATAAAAGTATTAGATTAGAAGCTCACAATAAATATATTCCTATCCACAAGATTTTTAAAAGGTCAAGAAAGACTATGCAGTCATGCAGCAGAGCAAAGACATTTCTGGGAGCAAGGAGCTGCCCCTCAAAATGCGGAAGCAATCTCCAAACCAGAAAACTGGAAAACTAGTATACTCTGGTATGCTGAATGTAAAATTAGTGCAAGACAGTTGAGAATGAGTTCAAGGAACAACTAGTTTAAGACATGAATGTTAGTAACAAATCTTTTCCAGCCGTATCAGAAATGGCCTGTCTGTTAGAAATCTTGTAGGATTGAAAGGTAGTTGAGTTGTAAAGAAATTGCTCAAAGAATATAGAGAGGCAGCAGAAAAGCTACGTGCAATATTTGCATCAGCAGTCAGTATGGCAAAGCCTGGGTCTGGTCTTACCTCCTTCAGCTCATCTTTGCAGGAAAGAGAATAGGGAAACCATCTTGGAACTGTCAGCAAAAGACATTTTAGGACAATTAAAAAAAAAATAATCAATAGATCATTGTCAGTGCTGATAGCATTTGCGCAGGGTCTTAGATAATTCAGATTTGAAACAGTCATGCTCTCAGCTGCAGTGTATATCCTATCACTTAAATTGGCCTCAGTACAAAAGGAAAGGAAGATAGCATGATACAATGCTAGTTTTTAATAAGGACTTCTGGGGAATCTGAGAAATTACAGGCTAGGAAGTCGTACTTTTGTACTGGGCAGATTAGTAGAAACTATAATAAATAACTAGCAGTATACATGAATTAATATGATTTAATAAGGCACAATTAACATAGGTTTTGCAGGAAGGAATAATGAGTCTCAAACCTGTTTCAATGCATGGAGGACTCATTAAACATTGGCTTATCACTGAGCTAGTTTATTTATTGGGCTTGTATTTCAGAAACATTTTTGACAACATGCCTTTTCAAAAAGCTCTTAGAGAAAGTAGGCTGCCATGGGACAAGAGGGAAGGCTCTCTGCAAGAGTATTAGCTAGCTATAAGATAGGAAAGAGGTCAGGAAGAAATGATCAGGCTCAAAAGGACTGTGATGGGACATGTACTGCTAGGTATATTCATACATGAGCCAGAAAAGATGTTACATAAGGTGACTGTAAAACATAAGAACGTGTAAGTTTTCTGACTACAAAATTATTTAGGGTAGTTAAAAATAAAACTGATCACAAAGGGCTGCAAAATTATCTTGAGCTGAACAACTGTTGACAACTGCAAATAACTGCACTTGGGAATAATAATCCTGACATTAACTATTACTTAGTCAAAAGATGGATCTTAGATTTATTGTGGATTATTTCATGAAAATATCACCTCAATACTATAATTAAAAATGAAAACAAATGATTAAGTACTATCAGGCAAGGTGTAGAAAGGCAGCCTTTAAATGTTTTTATAACACATAAACTCAATCACATTCCTGTGTTCTGGGTTTTGGTTACCTCACCTCTAAAATACAGGAAAGACACAAACAAGAGCGAGGAGAATAATCAGAGGAACAGCATGGCTTTCAAGCAAGATGAACTCAAACCAGAGCATACTAAATGTTATTCTGCAAGTCAAGCTTTGTCAAACCACACATCAAATAGACTTCTTTGCCAAAAACATTTTAGATATCAAAGTATAAATAAATGTGAAATCAGATTAGATGAAAATAGAAAAAAATGTCCCTTAAACCTTCACAATATAAAGGTGCAGGTGCCATGTCTTGCTCAGGAAGCCTCTACTCTGCAGGTTTCTGTAAATGAAGAAAGAAACTAAAGAAACATTACTTTTCTTTTACTCAGTAAATAACCAGTACTGACCAAGGTAGACCCTCCTTTCGTGAAGCAAGTTCAGGTGTGTTAAGGTGTGCAGAGAATCAAACTGTGGAGGACGCATCTCAGAAAAAGTCCTGACAAGTTTTTTTATAATGAAAAATGATAACTCCCACTGAAATCCATGCAACATTTCTGGGAGCAGGAGCTACTCAGTAGGTCTGACACTGCCTGGCTGTCAAACAAATTCAATGCTGTTTCTCCAGGTGTCCAGTGAAAAGTTATTTGTGGATGTTCTTACACATAAGTAACACAAACTTGTGCAGACTATTCCTTCTAGAAACATAACAATATTTGACTAACAGCACATCACTATTTTGACTATATTCAGTCCACTGTATTTAAGCAGCTGCTGCCGTAATCTCTTCATGCAAATATTTACTGCTTGACACTCCTGCTTCTCATTAAATACCAAGATGTAGGAACATCTGCTACTAAACCTTTTTTTTAAATGATACAGTAAAAGACTCACCAAGACTTATTTCTGTTAGCTTTCTAAAGCTCCTTCTGCTGAAGATCAGTGATTTGTTAAAGGCAAAAGAATTATAGCAGGCCTTCTGAATTCTCACTTTATAAATTCATAAGCATTCTCAGCCCAAACTCAATCTGGATCATAATCAGTTTACTTCTTTACTCAGCCATGGACAATTATTTCAAATCTATAAATGTCAGCATTCTGTATGATGATTAAAAATCCTGATGGGTCTGGAAGTCACAGCCATAGACTGCAACATGGAAGTTACTGCAATGATTTATTTTTATTCTCCTCACTAACACTGGAGTTAGCTGAATAGTTGACTTCAGCTAGACCACAGTTTTTTTCCCTTTCCATCTGTTTTTTCATCCTCATTCATTGAGTTTCTCTTGCAGACATTTGCTTTTTGCAGGAAGAGGGACACATCGTTGACAACAGCTCTTGCTTAAGGAAAGCCTCATGCAGCACACAGTGGTTCCCAGAGACTGGTGCACAAATGGGTACTGTTTGCAGGTGATCTCCTAAGTGCTTGTAGCTGTCCCACAATACCGAGGTAGCTTATAACATTTTCAGTTTGGTGATGAGAGAGCCCAGCAGTCTGTGGGATCTTGAGGGCTGAAGACAACTCACCCCGGAAAACGGGAGCTGTGTGAGTGTCATTGTTGGCCATGCTCTCAGGCATTCCCCATGACTGACACTGCAATTTTCTGACCTCAGTTTCAAAGTTCAGATCAAGGAATTAGACCTGGGCTTAACTTTCTATTTCGTATTAGGCTTCTATAAATACACTGGCTTTGCAAATGTAAGCATTACAGACACGCCAAAAGCTTTCGCAAAGAACAATATTATCTTCTGCTCCTTTTCAACTTTTAACAATATTTTCTTTCATTTTGTTTTGTAAAGTAGTGTGTTTATTTTAACATAACTACAACAATGGAACATCTACATATATATATAGCTCTGGTATTTCAGAAACATTTAATAAAGAAAACATGGAGCTCTAACCTGGTTTCAGAGACTGCCCAGAGTTCATGCTTTCCTCCAGCTGAAGCAATGCCCAAGAGCCATTTATTTCCCTACTAGGTGCAACACCTTCCTTGATACTGGGTTACTGACTTGGTGGCCCTTATTCAAAATGTTTAATTGTCTGTGCTGTGTAGAGCAGTTGCATACAGAACTAGTGAAAGAGGCACTTGCTGACTTCCAGAGGGTCATAACTCACGACCAGGGTACCTACCACAAGGTGACAAATAATGGGAGGGAAACAAACCTTTCACACTTCTCTGTGCAGAGTATCAGTGCTGGGACATTTGAGACACTGGCAGGGGGGATAATGATCTCTTTCTCCAGCCATTATTTGGAGAACTGAGTCCTCTACACCTTTCCTCAGAAACTTTATTTACCAGGAGATTTCATCTATAGTTATTTGGGACAGACATGTCAGTTTAAAAGGAAAGTGCTGTGGGGTTTGCTCTTTTCTGGAAGAGCATTTCAGTGGCTACACATCTTCCTTTGGGAATAGTCATGAAAAGAGCAGGGTGTTGCTCATTAGGCTGATGACTTTCCAAGGTAGGGAAAAGCAAGACATCCCCCAGTGACCTGGCACTGCAAATCCTCAATGTAGAGCGTGTTTCCAGATTAGGACTGAAGCAGACAAAGCTCCACTGTACAGGAGCCAGCACAGTTGGTATCTTGGCTGTAGATTACAGAGTTATGCAACAAGTGAAGCAATCCTAGTTTGCAGTATTTTTATGATGTGAACTAAAATTTGGCTTTTGCCGTTTGAAAGACCACAATGTGATAGAGTGGTGTGACTTGCTAAACAGAGCTATAGAGAGCTAAGCAACCAAAAGTGTATAAATAGTCATGAACGAATAGTGTTTCAAAATTGTCACCACCAAATTACTGATTCTCTGCCTCTTGCCATGAAAGCATTGAAAAGTATTTTAGATATTTAACAAAAAAGAAATCCCTCTTTCATGAGAGATTAATAGAAATTTCTAAAGTAGCCTTACATATCTATTGAATTTATTTGGCATGTGAGTATTTATAGACATTACATATATGCCTATAATCAGGTTGTACAAAAGATAATTCAAACCTGAAATGTTTATGATACATATGACACTTATGTTGAGCCTATAAGCAAGTAATTTTTTAATGGGCACAAAAATCTCTGCATTGATCTGTACCTCTCTCAACAGGATAATGCCTCTTCACAAGATAAATAGTTTCAAATGAAACCCTGGATATTGCTAACACCATCCCCTTGTATCTTCCTTAGAGAAAATTTGAGAACTATGCTTCTAATCCCATAGGTCTTAAAAAGTAATACCTGAAAATACTCACTGACAGCACACCAGAGGCTGGGGTTGGCCACCATAGTGCCTTTACTGGGCATCTGATAGATCCAAAGACTTGATGGCAGACAGATGGCAATTTCTGTGAGGCGAAATAGTTTGAACCATGACTCTCCCACACACCCCTAAGCCATGAGTATTCCCCTTATCACTCAAAAGAGGCATGAAAGATGTAGTCTCCCACATGCACACACAGCTCGCACTGTGTATTATAAACACCAAAGATTTACCACAAAACTGTTCAGAGCAATCCTGATAAACTTTCCATACTTCTGATCATTTGTAAGGAGCTGATTTGCCAGAGCTCTTACAAGTCTCAAATCAGAATGTCCAGGATTATAAGCATAAATGGAGAATGATCAAACAATTTATGAAAGAAAATGAACAAACTGGTATAGTGTTGGTGATAAAAGGTGTTAGTCTCAAAAAAAGGAGCAGCATTTTTGTTGAACTCATTTCTGCAAACCAAGATGGAAAGTTCTGAATATAAAGACCTACATTCTGGATGAATTTACTGAGCAATTTACAACAAAAGAAGCATTGTCATTATTTGTGACTATTTCCTAAGTGTCCTAAGGTGAAGCTGGTCCCAGGAATTTTTGTGATAGAACTTTTTTTAATGGCATGTCCTGTGCTGGTGTGTTCTATACAGCTTCTGTGTCTGTAAGCAAATTAGCTAGTTTTTCTGTGACAGATACGGAAATGAATATGGGGAGGAGAAGGTGATGGACATATGGAAGGGGTCTTTGAAGACTAAGCTGTAGAGGATGCAAGACCATTTCTCTCATCAAAGGTCTTATGGAAAGTTTAAGCAAATTAGCACCACTCACAGAGGAACAAAATGAAACTAAGAGAAGCTGAAGTGGGGCTGCCTCTGTGGCTGTGTTCCTGGCAAAAACTTCTTCCTCACACCGCCTACAAATTTCCTAATATTAGAAGAAGGCTGGAAATGAAGATAGTACAACATCAGGCAAGTAGAAGTTCATACAGAAGCTTTTTCTGTTCCACTGTCTCTGAGAAGAGCTTTCTTTAATTGTATTATGGCAAACCCAGCAACAGGTATTTCCCTTATGTTGTTTTGACAAGAGAAGGGAAGTGGCATGAAGGCTGTACTTATATTAGTGAATTACCCAGCAGTGGGAGTGCTCTGAGGCTGTTAATGCCTGCCCTGGTCCTCAGTATGACTTTGGCCTGGGCCAACCAGCATTTTCCAAAACACCTCTGAGCCTGGCTTTGGCATTAGTGCAGGACCAGTCCTAAGAGAAATCATGAGGTCATTCCTGCACTTTTGTGTTCTCCAAAACATGGCCCAAAATGATAGAATTTTTTTTCTGCCTCTGGTTCTCTGCCTGTCATTTTTTATTGTGATCACTGTCATCAATTCTATTAAAAAGCTAATATCCCTATAAGCATTCCACAGATGCCGGAAAGAAATGAGCTAATAAATATCAGCGTTAGGGTATAATTCTGGCAGATGTTTTACTCTGTATTTGCTGCAAGTCTGATGGAAAACTAGCCACAAGGTTATCCATAAGTCCCATTTTACGAGCGCATCTCAATATTTCTCAGAACATTGCTTTCTACTGCATTACCATCATTATTCTTTTAAAAATCAATTGAATTCTATTTTCTTCTCTATTTCCTTCCTCCTGTATATGGAAGTATTCCAGCCCTATTTAAAGCTTCAGACCAGAGGTCAAATTGTTTGCCAAGTCCTCAGACACACTTGGATTAGACTCTTTGCAGCATCAGTGGGGAAGCAAGTGTAGCAGCCAGTGGCAGGCTCTGCAGGTGGGCTCTCAACAGCAGAAACGGAGCACTGAGCAGATGGTGGGGATGGAACCACCTCATCTGACTAAGCTGAAGTATGTCTGAACACTTGCCTATTCATCGATTGCAGTTGACCTCTGGGTATGCTTCAGATTACATCAGGAGGTCCGGGGGTGCCTGTGGAACAGGAAGAAGATTTAAGAAGATTTAACAAATACTTAGTCAATTGTTTGCCCTCAACCAGTAGGCCTGTGAGTAATACAGTGTTATTAAACACAAACTCTACAAATATTCAAACCAGTGAAATATACCTTAACTGGAATTTGCATATTGTTTTCTCAAGCCACCAAAATATTAAGTAAATAACTTACAAAATTATGTTATCAAAGTCTTCCCAGATTCACACAAACAAACACTCTCTGGCTTGGAACAGGACTAAACAACTTACAGTCTGTCTTACTCAGCAAGTAAATTTAATTCTGAAAGTAAAATAGGAGAGGCTGACCAAAATCATATTCAGGTTAATTCTTCTTCATGGATGCAATGGCATCATAGAATCACAGAATCATAGAATAGTTAGGGTTGGAAAGGACCTTAAGATCATCTAGTTCCAACCCCCCTGCGACTGGCAGTGTCACCTTCCACTAGACCAAGTTGCTCAAAGCCCCATCCGACCTGACACTGCCAGGGATGGGGAACCCACATCTTCTCTGGGCAGCCTGTGCCAGTGCCTCACCACCCTCACAGTAAAGACCAATAAGCCACTTTTTTTAACACGTTTCGATGAATACTGAATAAAGAAAGATGAATACGCTTTGGTACAGTGCTGATTGTGCGGTGCTCCTTCATTAGGCTAGAAACCTGGGTGGTAGCAGTCATCAGTCTCCTCCCTTCCAAGGCATATTGTCAAAGAGGAATTCAGTATATGGTCCCATGGGCAAACATCATGACCCCAAACCCTTATCATTCAATCCAGATGCAGTTTAAGAGGCTCATAGATTCTTAAATCCCTGTAATGGAGAAGACATGTGATCCTAAGACTAGGATGGCAGCACCTGCGGTTCTGAGTAGTGAAGGCCATCCCTGATATATGACAGAGACTTACTCAAGTATCTTGGTGTAACACTGGAGAAGGAGTTTCTGAGAAAGTAATAGTCAAAGCTTCAACACATTTCCTGGACTTAATACTTAAAATTCATCTTTGATATGCACAATAAACATAGTTTCCTTTGAAGAAGTGTCTGAAGTGTGTTTATATGCCTGTGTGAATCCTGTTCTACCTATATAAATCTATTCTTTAAAATGTGTTTTGCTTTAAATCTAGACCCAAATTTTCAGGCTCCAAAACCAAGCTTTTCCTTTCATCCAAGACTTAGTACAACAGTTTCTGGTTGCACAAATTCGTATCTATTTAGAAGCATACTAAAATCAAAGTCATCACATAAACCAAGGTTAAACTGAGACAGCAACCTGTCTGGCAGGTGAAAGGCTGCTGCTTTATTTACTAAGCCTTATAATCTTTTGACTTGCAGTTCACTGCCAAAGAAGATTAAGAAGTGTTAGAAGTCTATATTTGGTATCACATTGAACTCCTCTAATAAAAGTTTAAAAATATCTCCAAGTATGAAAGGTTTCCAGTAGGCTGATAGACAAGAAATAGAGCTGCATTTTGGAAGATGTGAAAAAGCAAGTTGTTCATTTAGCATTATCATATAGACCCTTTTCTATCTCTTTCACATCATGGTTCAAAGCTCAGTGCCATGTCTAGCTGATTGAACTGAATTAAAGCCAGAAGATGCTGCACAAATGATTTAAATGTAGATTTGGATTTTCAAAATTTGGTAACAGGACACTTTTAACAATCTATTTTTATTAATTCATTAATAATTAACTTGATTGGTATATATGCATGGGGTCTCACTGACTGTCCTCAGGAGGTGACCTAGGTGTCCTGCTGCCTGCATGCAAGCCAGAGTGATCAAAATATGCTTATCTGAGAAAAGCTGAAAAAGGGTGGAAGTTTGCAAACCATCTATTACACTTCTGGTAATATCAAAGTGACAGTAGAAGTCCTTTGAAAGCCAAAAAGATCGTTCTTACAACTGGATTATTTGCATGGGGCCAGTATTTTGGAGTGGGCTGTGGCAGGCTGAGGTATAGACAAAGGTGAATCACTGGCAGAGAGAGCTGAGTCAGCATTACCTGTAAAACGGCCCACTTACAGGTTAACACATTGGCGGGGAAAAATCACAGCTCTTTTTTAACATTATATTTAAAAGCATAACATGGTGGTCCTTGTATTACCGTGTCTAACCGAATGGCTGACCATCTGCTTCTACCACATGCAAAGGATGTTGTAACTGCATGTACCTACATGTACTTTCACAGTGTGTTCTGTGGGCTAGAAAGGAAACCTAGGGATAGATTAGGAAAGGTTGTAGCAAGTATTACAGGTAGCTGGGCAATATCTAGTGTTAGGTCTTAAAAACCAGTATTTTCCTCTCCTGCTTATATTTTTTCTGCAAATGCCCAAGTAAATAAGTTACAACTGAAATAACTACAGAAATTAAAAAATGAAAAATTATTTAGGATTATTGTTAAGCCGCAAAACTCAACCCAACTACTCACATGGGCTTGAAGCACTATGATCATCTCATGAGGTATGCATCCAGTTAAAACTAACTCAAAGAGCTTAAATATTCAGATATCGCTTTACTAACACAATTTTCATAAGGAATTTTGGATTTGCAGTATAAAATTCTCTAAAATGTTGATAAATTACTTAAAGTACACAAAAGCAAATTGCATGCTGTGCCATGGTGAGTTATAAAGGGAAAGATAGTTAATTTGGAAAAATGAGTTTCATCAACCATTGTTCCCTAAGATTACAGGAGAATCAAATAGATCACAACTTCATAACAATGCAACTTCCCATCTTGATGACTCTAGAATATTGGTTTTAACAGCAGAGAACCCAGAATAAATATCTGCTGCATGCACAAAAAACTAGACGCTATCTAAATGTAGGTGTAGAGGAATTCCTGCTTTGTATCACTTTGGTTGAAGATTTGTTTGCTCTTTTACTTGCAAGCATAAGACAAAGGAACATTTGCCTCTTTAATGAAGAATACCAGAAATTTATTTCCCTCATCTCGTCGTCCTATTCTCTGTTCAATATTGAGTGAAGTAGAAACCTCGGCTATGAAACTGAACTAAAGGATGGGAGGTGAGCTGAAGCCAGGCTGCCAGGCAGTGCCATCTAGGGGTAAGCCATCAGGACAGTGTCTCCTGCGTTACTCAAGCTAAAGAAACCAGACTTGTAGTTGCTGTAGGGTAAAATACATCATGGCTTGTATCCCCTAAAGCTAATCTGGTTTTCCAGTTCTATAAGATGATCTAAAAAGACCCAAAGTACTACTTAAGCCCTTATAGTCTCATATTTGTGACAACACCTCCATGAAGTCCTATAAAAATCTTTGTAGTACTTTAGCGGGTTCATTAATAATGATACTATGTTCTAAATTCTTTGCTTTTTTCTTTTTAATTCTGTCTCTGTAACAAAACAATAAAATAAGAGATCTAGTAGGACATTCAGAAACTGAGTGATGGCAAAGATCACAGACAATCACCAGAGATTCTCTGTTTATGTACCTGACTGCCTCAAATATGGGTTCACTATTTGAGGTAGCATCCCACTATGTTATAGGGTCAAATAATGGGCTTTCTAGTCATTTGATCATGTCAGCAAGCAGGAGCTCAACATCCAGAAGAGGTTAATGGGGAGGCTGCAGCACTTTCAGATGCTCCATTAGCTCTCTTGGAAAGGATGCTCTTTGGCAAGACCCAAATCCAAGCAGCTCTGCTCAGATGTGATGTGGAGGAAGACGGTGAAATATTAATGCTTCATGACGTGAAGCCTCTTCAGACAGCTGGGTGAGTGCTGTTGTGTGTGCTGAGAGAAGAAAAGTTATTGCAGTAATCAAGACTTGGTGCAGCTACCTACTCTTGTTTCTTAATTTGAAACATAAATAACATGAAAGCTGCAAACACGCTGACATGTTTAATACAAAAAATAACTTTTCTTAGGGTCTACTCCCGCACAGCTATGCAAACCATAGCCAAAATAATGGCACTTTCACTTGAGAAAGTATGTCAAGATGCAGAAAAGATCAATGCCCAAAGGAGTCTTTGATCTTGACACAATATAGAGGTTAAAGAAGGAAAAGATTGTAAGGTCCCCCTTGAAACAATGAATTGAGGTAAGAAATGATTATATAGGAAAGTCTATGTCAGAGCCAGGAAACAAAATAAGAAAGCAAAACAGAATATAGCCTCAGTAGTTTAAAGAATTCAGATCAGAAACCAGGGGACATTTTTTTAGGGAAAGTAAATTAAGTACTGGAGCAGTTGACTGAGGTGGGTCTCAGATTCACTATCACTTCTCAATACATCACATTGAGATGGGAAGTCTTTCATAGATTCTGTGATTCCACAGGAAGCTACTGGCCAGCTACAATTATCACTCAGTGATATGCAAACGGACGTAAGTGTCCACCCTCTGTTGCTCTGCACTTTGAGAAGGTCTCTGGCCTGTGCTGTGCAGGAGAACATGTCAGTTTATCATGACTAATATTTTAGCTGATTTTAGCTTTTAGAAATCATGTGTCTGCCACAACATCTCTGGATGCCTCTTCCCAGAACATTAAACATGCTAAAAATCAGTCTGTTACTAAGCAGCCTAATGATGGATGTGGTACTTACTGCTGGAAATCTCATCCAGTTCTTGCAGCAGACAGATGTGACCACAGCTACCCCCCACTTTATTTCTTGAGATTGATGCTACGCTTTCCTAACACCACTCCAGCCCTCATATGAATGTGAGGGTTGTCCGTGGTGCCACATCAGAAGAAGAGACTGATAGCTTTTGCAAATCCCTGTTTTGTACTGTTATAAACAACTACAGACAATGCAGGGGAGCTTTGAACAGAATAGCTCATCTGAAAAAAAAAAGTAGTGGGCTGTATTAGGGCCAGTCTGTGGGGGACACTCACTTGCCAGGCACACACCATGGCACCCAGAGTTTGCTGCTCCTGCCATGAGTAGCACATGCTGCCACAGCACAGCTGCTTCCACAGTGGCTCACTAGCTTTTTTCCCTCCAAATCCTTGCTCACTGGGAGCAAGGCCTGTCTTGGCATTAGTTGTGGAAGTCTGTGGACTGTGATACACAGAAGCTCAATGAGATTATCACAGCTGTCGCTGCCTGCATTAAAGTCTGTTATTCTAAGCCACTAGGTCCTCTCCTTTCCCCCAGCCTGAACTCTTGCATCACTTACCAGAAGAGCAAAGCCTACTATGTGTAAGCAATAATCGTAACTACAGCTTGTGTGTTTTGGTGACTTTCACCATATGAAATTGTACTGAGTGATTGATTGTAGATGTTAACTGTAATTCTATTATGCTTTTCAAATCACAGTAAATGCTGAGCAGCATAGTATTATCGAGTATACAATTATAGGTGGTGTGCTTTTTCTGCCTAGCTTCTGACTTAAGTAATGAAAAGTATAGGGGAAAATCAATGAAAAACATAAAAAGGCCTGCTGGAGTTCAGAGGCAGGTGGTTTGTGAAGGCACTCAACCTTGGCTGGTGAAACAAGTAAACTTTGGAATACATTGGGGTTTTTTTTGGTGCCAGGCTAAGGAAACATCCCCCAGAGCAATCAAAAGAAGGAGCTAGAATTTGCATCCTCTTGTTTTGGGCAAGGGTTCCCTGGCAGGTCCATGAGGGCTAGTAACCTGTGTGAAGAGCAGGTGCAGGGTAATTGGCGCAAGAGCTGTGACCCAGTACAATCCCTCCTGATGGCTTTTTGGAAAGCTTGTAGTGAATTGCAGCAGCCAGAGTCTTTAACCTTGAATTAACACCATCCTCATTTCCAGGTGATTGCCTACACTTCTGAAATGCATGTGTAGACCCTCACCCTCCTCTGCTAAGGGTAACACAAAGTCAACAAGGAATGATAGCAAGAAAAAACAAACCTCAAAAGATGGGAAAATATATTCAGGTGAAAGATGGTGATGGCAGTTCTCTTGGCTTGATGGGCTTACTGAGGCCCTGACACCTGTAGTGGGGAAAAAAGACATAAAGTAAGGAAGAGGAAAAACGGTTACCTAAGAAAACATTTACAAGTATCCTGCTGCAAGACACCTGTCAGGGATATATCCCCTGTTCAAGGATATATGGATATGCCGTCAGAGAAATGAGACACCGCCAAGTCTGCTCCAGTTCATCATTCGAAAGGAGAAAGTTTGATAATGCTTGTAATGTAGAGGGCAAGACTGTGCCTGTAATCTGTTGGTACCTGCTTCTCTGGGAAGGAATGAGGAGGAAGGACAGTAGGTGTTTCACCTGACTGTATATCATTATCAACAGTTGTTGATTAATAGGTGTTTGTGGTTTGCACAAAGCTTAGACCAACATCTCTTACAGCTTATTTCAAAGACATCCTTGTGATTGAATTTAAATAAGGAGATGCTTTTCTAGCTTAGTTTTGAATTTTTAGCATTTTGTCTTGTAACATGCAGAGAAGATAATGTTAGTTAGGTGTGTAGGAGGAGTGTGCATTTCAGGTTGGAGAATCTGTCGTACAATAATTGAAAAATGAAATAAAAGCATTCTTACTGGGATTGAGAGCTACATTGGTAAGAGGATTATTTTTAATAGAAACTTAAGAGTTCTGAAGCTTTGCCATAGTTTAGCAAACCTTAAAGCTCAGACCTCTCACCATAGGGTTAATCTTCCGAGTTTAGCTCCATCTCCTTCAGGGAATGAGAAATAAAAGGTCACAGCTGGATAATGAAAGTATTAAAGGCCTTAGCACAATAGCAAAAATGGGATTACAGCAAACATTAGCAGCTTCAGCCAAAAAGTCGTAGCAGCCAGGTAGGCATAGTAGAAAGGAGATCTTAATTTTTAAATCCTTTGTTTCTAGCTATGCCTAACCTGTGGGACTCACAAACAGCTCTTCCCTGCCCCGTCTTCCCTGAACTATGTCCTGGCACCATGTAGAAGCAAGTCTGGGTGTGTACTGAACTCTCAAAATCATCCTTTGCAATCCTCATGGGTTGGAAATTCAAACAAAACTTAGTCAGGAGACATGTGTTTGGCCCCACAGGCAGGATAAGCAGGAGAAGTGCTTTCTGGGTTTTCTCCCATAGGAAACAGATCCTAAATTTATTCAGATAAGGTGTGCCCTAAGTAGTCAATCAGGCACTCTACAAGACCACTCAGACTTCCTATCGCTCTATTGCTCTATCCTATAATCTAAGCTTTCACATCCTGGTTTCAGCAGTATTTTGTCAACTCCTAGAATGTGTGTGATAGGAAAACAGGTGAAAATAGGTTTTGGATTGTTTTGTTTATTTTTTTTTATTGTCAGGTTATGAACAAGTGAAATGTAAACACTTCTTTCCCATCCCTGTTCCTTGGGCAGAGTTGTGGGTACAGCCTTTTATGTTTCCTGCGACTTGGAGAAGATAAAAATAGCCATACCTCAAGCTTTCTTTTTTTTCTGTCTTAATCATATTCATCTCTGTTCTGCAGACCTTAGAGATGTACAATGAATGCTGAAACTGACTTTGTAACGTACAAATTAACATTTCTCTGACATCCTGTTAATCTGCAATGGTAATCAACTGGAGACTTTTGATCTAGTAAGGGTTGAAAGGAGATTAGCACAGGATGGACAACCCTTTTAAGTGATTAAAATGATAAGCAGAGAAAGAGTGAGCTGCTTCCAAAATCCTATAGCTCAGTGGCCAGAGGAGTGCACACAGTATATTTTCTAAATCCCCCAGTGGCTAAGCAGCTTTGACTAAGATCCCCCATGCACATTACTTCTCACTTTGGGAATACAAGAGTGTATAGGTCTTGAATTTGCAGATCAAGAGGTGTTATGATGTGTACAGCACTTTTGTGTTTTCCTATAGGGAGAGCATCGCACAAAGTATATGTAACAGGCTAAAAGATCAGACAACTGCTGTAGGTTTGCATGTCAGAAAATCAGCCTTGGCTGTTCAGGTAGCAGAGAAAAATGATGATTTATTTGTATCTCTGTGTTTAAAATACACATGAACTAGGGCAACCTTTTAAAATTAAGTGCCGGGGAAAGTACATTCTCAGTAGCAGCAACTAAGAATTACCCCTTTACATTTACAATTATCCCTTTCAAAACCATAGAGTGAATTTTAGATATACAAAGGAAAAAGAATTCCAGCCTGGCTTTAAAACACTTATATTTTCCTCCTGCTGAGCAGAAACATACAAAACCCCAGAATAAATGCAAACCTAGCATGGTGCAGATGCTCCTGAGAAAGTGGCTAGTGCATAACTTTAGCATAAAGCTGTAGGAGGGAAAATTTAATTAGGGAGCACCCTGGTGGTCAATTAGTGAAAGAAAAAAGTTTAATCTGATGATGTGTGCACAACCATGACAGCAGCCATCAAAGACATTACTCACACAGTAAGAAGAAACATGTTTTAGGACTGTGTGTCTCATTGACTGTTGCCATATTGTGTGCACCTTCAAGAGCTGTTGGCAATATGCAAGTAAATGTACGATTTTATACCACAGTGAAGAGGGAAAAACAAAACCCTAGACTGACAGATTGACGTATTTGGTGCTATTTTGTATCGTGGTGTGTGCGGCTGCTCCAGGAATACCAAGATCCATTGCAGACTGAGTTACTGTGCTTTTCTACTGACTCAGCTATTTGGTATCCTTCTGGTTCAGTTCACACCAATTCGCTTTTTTTTCCCTGTGGAATTTAGAAACCAGGTCAGCAAAAAGGGCTCCTTGTGAGAACTGCTACACAAACACACATCCCAAAGGGAGTCTGCAAGTCAAAATGGGTGATTTTTACACAAAGGGTACACATAGAGAAGCATATGGGGAAAATGAGAGTATTTGACAGAGTAACAGGCAAAAATATTTGCTGCTGTCAAGGATTTGGTTTTCTTTGAAATAAATAACTCAAAGAAGAACTTAAAGGGGAGACATGAAGGAGGAAAACTGGGTGGATCTGAAGTACTCATGGGTACTGTGAGAGAGATACCCTAGCAAGACCCACACCCTGCCATTCTTTAAAGTCAACTGTTGATGTGTGACATGATCAAGAAATGTGTCTTCGAAGTATCAGACTAGGATGGTGACCATGTGAGCTGGCTGTGAGCAGGCTGGGGTTGTTTCTGCCAGTGTAGCTAGAGGAAAAGGTATTGAATTTAATCAGTCTCAGACACCAAAATGCTGGGGAAGGGTTACAACCATGTGGGCAAGCTGTGAAAGGGACTGAGAGCTCTAAAGAACCTTGGATACAGTCTGAACAGGATAGTTAAGTTAGGACCAAGGCAACTTCCCAGTAGTAGATGTGACAAACAAGTAGGGTGAGCAATGGTGTCTGTAGGGATCCCACAAGGAAATAATAAAAATGATGAGGAAAGGAAATTCAAAGGTTTCTCTCACCTATGTTTGCTTTGACCACACTTCTAGACACATGGAAGGACATGCCAGAGACATAGGTGGAGTTTTTAATTCATGTGTATTAAACCACTGGACATATAAACAGTATCAATGGAGAAAGCAGATAAATTTGGGTAAGATCATAAAAATATGAAAAGGAAAGAGAGGAAAGACCAAAGTGTGGAGTCCTGTGGGGATATTTCTCTCTAACCACAGTGTAGGAAGCCCAACCAGAGAGCAAATTTCTAAACGTGCCTGCAGGCATGTTCCCCCAAGAACTTTATTCTAGACTGTGCATGCCTTAAAGCAACAATATTCACACTGTTTGTGCAGCGTACCTAAATACTGTGCACAGCAGCATTTTTATAAATCGAATCTCATTTGATTTCATGCACTTTTGACTCGCTTTCAGTCCAATAAGTTCTTCAGTCACCTGGGCTGGTATTCTCATTACACTCTGCCTCTACTGATCATCTTGGCCATCACTTCTCCATATTGTGAATAAGCTGGATCATAATCAGCCTGTGTGGCTGCTGTCAGTGAATCATGTGCTGTCTACTGATAATTTGAATGAACATCTTTACACTGTGTATATGGATATGGGCTTCCTTGATTTCTGTGTAGAACAATAGCCCTATCATATCATAACTTACATTTCAGACTACATACATATGGCACAGGATGGGCTTTAGTTTCTCTCTTTTTGGAGTAATGTTGAAGTACAAGCTTTTCCTCACAAGCCTTTTATTCTCAAAAGAAGCGGTCAGGTTGCTGATAATGATCTTAAGCAAACCATATGCTTCCTCCACTAATTAAATCAGCTGTCATTTATCACAGCATTATTCCTTCTTCAGACTATTTAGCAATTATTTTATCCAATTGTTTTTTAATATAT
This sequence comes from Nestor notabilis, assembly GCF_000696875.1. Classification (NCBI taxonomy): domain Eukaryota; kingdom Metazoa; phylum Chordata; class Aves; order Psittaciformes; family Psittacidae; genus Nestor; species Nestor notabilis. The sequence continues at coordinate 36,531 of NW_009945037.1, read as the reverse complement.
TTTCAGGTATTCATGGGATGCTTTATCAAATGGATAATTAAAATCTACTACTTCATCTCTTATCTTTGCATAACCTACGAATTTTGTAACAGTCTTAGAGCACCAGCTGTTCAATATCTGATTATGCTGCTTGCTGTTTATAATTCCATCATACTTACACATTCAGATTGATTTATCTTAGTAATTATTCCACTGATGACATCTAAACTTCATTTTATCAATATCTGTTTTAACCAAGCCTTTAATACTTCATAATTTATCAAACTGCTGTTCTGAAATATCAGCATTCAGATTGCCATCAATTTTATCTTATTTTCCAGTAAGCTTCTATGATGCTTAAAATGTCACTATGTATTATTTGTAAAGGCCTTTCTGACTTCTCCCAACTTTTTGGCTAGATTTACCTTACTATATCTTTAATTTTTTCTTTTAATATAAATCTTTTCTCATTTTATATGCAGTTACACAAGTGTCCCTTAGTTTCATTGGTGCACTTCATAGTTAAGTTTCTTAGCATAGGACACTGGCCCAACTCTCTAATGATCTTGATTAGGTTCCATATTATTTATGGTAACTTAGTGTCTGAGCCATCTTGTTCTTTGAATATAAATTGAGGAGAAGCTTTTAGCACTTCTTAGATTGTGTGTTGCTGAGATTAAGTAAACACCATGAATGTGCTTTGCTCAATTACTTGTGTTCAGCCCTAAGCTGACAACATGACTATTAATTACATTTTGCAGGATTTCAGTTCTCATCCTGCTAATTGGACTGGGATAGTCATGGCTGACCTTCTTTTCATCTTTTACCCCTGATGGTGTGTCTGTTAAAGGGCCACATCTGGCCACTTGTATAATTCAGCGTGTCTTGATACTGCAGCTGCTTAATTAAGGGTTATGCTTTCACAATAAACTACATAGGCAGAATTAATTTCTCAGAATTTTATTTACTGAGGGGAACTGGGATGTGGATTTCACTTGAGTCATTTATGATTTTGTCACCTTCATAGATGTTTGTAAATACCTATACCCGAACTGGAAGTATTGGTATATTCTTATTGCCTGCTTCCAGGCACAATTCTTAATCTGTATGTATGTGTCACAGAAGCCAATGGTTTTGATTTGTTTCAAATCTTCCTTTTTTTAATGAATGTCTAAGTATTAAAGTGACCATTTGTTCTACCTTCCTCCAAACCAGAAGCCCAGGGTTACTTTCTTCTGAATAAACTATCACATAGCTTACCATAACATTATTATGAAAACATCATTAGATTCCTTCCTTTGTGCAGTGGATTGTAAAGTTTGGCTGATGCCTGTCTGTGACTGCAAGACTGCAGGAACATCTTAGGTTTTACAGCTTTCCAGTATGTCCTCATCAAGACTCCATGAGTTACCAAGCACTACGTGTATCCCTATAGGCTCCCTTTGAGATTCTGAGACAGAGACTCTACATTAAAATACACTGGCAGAAAAGGATAAGCAATAGTTTAACATGACTGAAGTAAATATTAACACCTCTTAAAACATGCTATATTATATAGATTACCTTGCAGTATAAACTATTAATTAAGACAATGGGATTTCAGAAAAGCAGTTTCAGATACTGATGCAAAATGTTTGGTACCTTGTTACTGTCATTTAATGCAGTGACTATCTAGTGTAACATATACAGAAAATTCCATAGGGAAGAGATCTTTGGACTCCATTGTTTTTACTGAGTACCTCACCACTAAAAATTACAATCGCACTTCATTTCTCTTGCTTTACTAGCTGTGTAGTGGCTCAACTTCAAAGCATATTACAGAAGATGTCTTTTCTTCAAGTGACTGTGGTCACTGTGCACATTTTGGATTGAAAACCCTCCAACAGAGAAAATCCAAACTGAGTTTCTTTCATCTAAGACAGTTGCTTCAGCAGCTTAAATACTGGCAAAAGATACATTGAACCTGATCCAGTAATCATTTTATATTAACACATTGGCAAATTTTAGCTATGCTTACATAATTTTTACTGGATTAAACCTTAATCATCTCTCTGAATAACCTTTGGCTTTCACTGGTGCTTACGGTGAAGAAAATCTCATAGATCTTCAGACCAAGTAGCTTCTAAAACATATGGCAGGCAGTTTAGGCACAAGGCACTGAGACAAGACTGGGATAACTTCAGAGGTGTCTAGAGACTTCCAGAGCTCTTGTAAGTCAGGCTCTGCTGTGAATGAGAAAGCTTTCTTGTTCCCTAGCCTGGCAGAATAACTTAAATTCTGCCAAATTTAGGCAAAGTGGAGGTGCAGGTGCAGGTGTAGGTGTAGTGTAGGTCCTTGCCCAAAGGAGCTAATATAGCAAACTTATCTCCTGACTCACTCTGTGACACAATTAAGGAATTTATACTGACATTCCCCTAAAGCTGAGGACGCTGGTCACCTGTAAAGCTTGAGGTTCTTGTACTCCTCACTCAGAAAGCACCTGCATTCTTTAATTTCTAGCTAAGCTTTTTTGCTTGAATGTGATAAGCGGTGTGGCAGGGCAAGGAACCCTCTTGTTAGTCTCTAGAATATATTCGTAAGAACTAACATTTAATTTAAAATAAATATTCTGATGACAAGACTAACCCTTACAGCAGCAATACATTATAATATATTACGTCCACAAATACAGACAATCCATTAAATAAGGAAAAGCAACTTAAATATTTAGAGATGAGCAGTAATTTCTAGGAGTAATCTATAATTGGAAAGGATATGAAGCTTATTGAGCTGGATTGTTATCTTTGCCAATGTCTGGGGTGAGCAATTTCTGGAGGATTTACTGTTATGTGCACTGCCTCTTATTCTGAGAAATCCTGGAAGAACTGTTCCGCAAAGGGAAGATCCAAGGATGAAATCGTGAATCAAAATCTCCTGTTGTAGAGGAGTATGGCCAGCTTTCCTGGCCACCACATCAGGATTGTTCCCAATTATCCCCTTATTCCCACTATCAGGAAGATGTATCTCCCTTCACATCAGCCCAAAAGCTCAGGACTCCCTTTCAGCTTCAGGGATGTGGCAGCAAGGTGGTTGAGATGCAATCACCTTAGCAGCCCCTGCTCTGCCTTCCTGGTCATGTATCTCACACTTACCAAGACAAAGAATGGATCTTCATTTTATGCCAAAGTCATATTTTGGGGGCAAAATGTCTGCTACTTAATGGCCATTCCCCCACACCATGTTCTTGATGAAGAGCTATGAATTGTTCTCATTTGTACAGTGAGACTCTCATGCTTTTTAGTTATCTATCTACCCTGTTTCTAAATGCGAGAATCCCTTCTGCTTTTATCTGTATTAATAAGTTCATTTCCTCCTTTTAAATGCTATGAGCCACTGACATTTTGGTTGCCATGTAATTCTCAACCAGTACATCAGGACATCCCATTGTCTGAAGATATGTCATAGATTATTTCGATGCTGCAAAGCAGACAGACTGCTCTCTAAAAAAAAAAAAAATGTATTTTGTTAAAGTATTTTTTCCTTTTTAAATCCAAATTAGACCTCACTTCCCACTGACTAAAACATCTTATAGATGCTTTTAAAATGTTGTTTTTTTCATCAATATTGTCCCATACCACTAATTTCCACTTCCCCAATACCTTTTTTTCTATCTTTATTGAATAAAAAGAAGAAAAATGTCTCTCCTGTTCCTCCACATCAGACTTTCTGACATTTCCACTAAAGGACTTTTTCTCTCTGTTATGTATGCTGCTGTATCAGGAGACATGTGCGCATGCTGGCATCTGACATTTTGGGACACTTTTACTTACTATATATAGTCATCAGAAATGGAAACACTTTACCTGGCAGAGACCTACAGTGTGTCTCCAAATAGCCCAGTCGGCCAAGGGCTCCCAGCCCAGTGGGTGCCCATGTAGGTTCAGGAGTAGCAGTGGGACATCAGTCCCTCCTTAGGAGAGGAGGGAGGGAACGGTGACAAGTAGGGGTGACACCACCACTAATGTCAATCTTACCAAGGTTGAAAGAGGATGGTGATTATTAGCTGTTTAGTAACAATCTGTACCTGCAGTTGAACACTGAACAGACCTGTCCATCTACAGAAAACAATGATTCCCACATTCAGGCATTTCTTGCAAAAAGCTGAAGAGGAAATCACTCAGGCCACTTCTCTTATGTCATCCAGGCAAGCTCCCTCACTCTTTCATGCTGTAACTTTTGGAAAGTTTGTGAAGAACCTTCACAGGTGTGAAATCTAGCATGAGGACACATCAAAAGCCCATCTGAAAATCAAGTAAATGCATGATGGATGTTGGCATCGCAGTCCTGAGGCAAATGTACTCAGACTTTTGTTAATAAACAAAATGCCTGGCTTCCTGTGGATACCCAGACAGCTGGAGGTACTGGTGATCATCCAGTCCAGAAAAGCAGGGTTCTTCCTTCATTTTCCAAAAGAAATCAAATGGTAATATTTTCTATTCAGTGACATTTTTGCCATTCATTTGTCTTCAGATAAATATTTACTTCCAACAATTTATACTCTCTCCCCCAGTTTGGGTTTATAGTGTATTTGAATCAGTTTCACATATGGCATTGCAGAGGGTTTTGATATTCACAGATGGTGCATCTGCAAACATTTGAAATCTGCTTCCCTATCCAAACCTTTAATACTTGTCAGTGTCCCAAAAACAGTAGAAGCCTGATGTAGTTATTCACTCATAATAAACACTAATGTGTAGTGAGTGTTGGGAATTAAAAAATCAAAGAACTCTTATCCACTGATTCTGTAGCTCCGGCATTAATATCATGAGGAGGATCATCTCACAGCAGGTAAATCGAAAGAGAAGTTTTAGTTGGCCTTTCTGCGCCTCATTCTTTTTCTTTGCTTGATTTCAGTCAGATCTCTGTAACTAAATAACATTATTTCTACTTTAGCATATTATATTCTGCTGTCATTAAAAGAATACCACTGAAGAATCTGCATATGTATTGCCTAAGAATACCAAAGTCCATTCAAAAGGAAAAGAAAAAGCAGGATTATTAGGCAGACAAAACTGAGTCATTGATTAGCGCACTTCAATAGAAATTTAAAATGACTTGTCCCATTAGAAAAGTCCAGATAATTTTTATCTTCTGTTAGATGAGAACCAGCACCCAGAGGACTCACCCTGGCAGAGACCTGTTGGTGGGCTGAATGTGGGGAGGGGGGAAATGCAAAGACACAGCCAGCCCCTGCTTTAATGCAATGTCAGCCCAAGCAGGTAGTTCAGCTGCTGGCTGTGGCCCAGCTTCCATCAACATGGCAATACTGTCTGGCCTTTGCTTCAAAGGCAATTCTGCACCTGTCTGTAAGTAAAGAGAAGGACAGCAAGAAACAATACTCTGTACTCATGCAGACATTTTGAAATACAAAGTGTCATTAGCCCCATAAAAGCTTATCAGATGTCTTGACCCGCAGGTATAAAATTGTTGGGATGACTCCATAATAAAGATTAGATGTCAAGGAAGAAGAAGAAACGAGAAAAGAAGGCATTATCCCAGCTTTTCGAATGATAAATCAAAGTCCTGCAAATACATGTGACTTGTCCAAAGTGAGACAGAAAAATCTGTGCCAGAGGTATGCTGCACTTCAGGTGAAGGGTGCTGAGCCCATACTGGGTCCTCACACTTTTGTCCACAGTCTAAAGGCACTGAGGATCCAACAAGCTGTCTAGTGGGAAGCTTATAAGGATAAACATATGGAAGGATGGAATTGTGTGGATAGTAAATGGAAGGTTGTTCCCAAAATTAAGGTTATCTGAAAAAGTCCAGAGTTGGGAAAGGAGACTAAGACAGAAAGTAAAGCTGAACCTAAAAGAAAAGTGGGACAAAGGAGGCTTAGAAGTGAAGAGCAGATCCTGGGGCAGGAAGGGAAGCAGGATGTAAGGATTTCATACATCCACTGTTGTTGGAGGAATGGCTAGGGACTTACTGTAATTTTGGCAGGAAAGGAAAGGTAGAAAGCAGAAGTTAAAAGAAAGACAAGCCCATTTCCCAAGGATGAATGAGAATGGTGCAATTGTGCCTTGGCGGCGTGTGTGTACATTCTGCAGTGAAAGAGGGAGCCAGGGTGGGAGAGAGGGAAAGAATAACTCTTAGACCCAAGCCAAGGCTGTGGCAGGATGGGCAGCCAGGAAAGGCCTGTTCCTGAGTCAGTCACTGTAGCCTATGCTGTCCTGCTTGGTGGGACCCTGCTCAGTGGGTGCTGCAACAACTGTGATATCCTTTCTGCTTGTGGACATATGCTTCCTTTGAGCCTGCTGGGCTGGGAACTGCAGGGAAGAACCATGAGCAGAGAGCTGGAGTGGCAAGCAGCATGCTTTGGGAAGGTAGGAATTGCAGAATAAACAGGCAGCAGCTTATGTCTCTCCCAGGCATGGTCTGCCTTCCCAGGTGTCAATAACAAGCAGTTTCAATCCCCAACCTTGAGAGTTTTACTGCAGTTTACTTAAGAGTGAGTGTGTTTGCTGACAACTCCTACATCCATGTGTAGACCTCTCTTCCTAGATTTTAAATGGCCATGCAAAGATCATGACTCTGAGCATGAGTTACCGTGCACTCAAAAAAAGCATATTTTTGCAAGCAGGAGAATGAGAGTAGAGATCGAGTTTCTCACTGTACAAACTTTCAGATTTACACAGTGCAGCTTGAAACCATAACTGTCCTAATGAGGAAAATGTGCAGTCAACTGAACATTAACTGTTTTGGACACTATTACTGTAAAAATAAATAATCAACGAACTTTATCTCTGAATAGAAAACTCTGCAGTGGGAAGATTGACTGAATAACTGTCATGATTGCTGAGGAAGAGATGGAAATAACAGTTTACAGTTCACAGGATCTCAATGGACAATCAACGTGGTAAATTAGGATGTGGCTGAAATTATAGATATAGTAATTAAAATTAGGCATGAATAATAGAACACAGTTCCTCTAGAATAGAATGGAAAGTGCCGCTAGACAGAAACAGAATAATACTGTGCAAATGTACAGAAATTTTAATTTTTAAGAGAAGTTTAAATTGGCAAGAGATGTGTTCAGTATCTCCACTGACACTGTTCACAAGCTTATAATAGGCAGCTGTAAATTATTGTTGGAGAGGAATTTAATTTAATAGCATCTCCTCCTTATGAAAAGCACTTTCTGAAACACATTTAAAGTCAGTGCTAAGGTGTCTCCAAATTACCATTCAGATGGAATTTATTCATTTCAGCTGGCCCCAGTTTGACTTTACAACACTCTTTAGTCTATTGCTCTTTTAAATTGCAGAAACTGTGTTACGAACAGAATAGCCATAAGCCCTGCTGTTCCAGCACGGTGGCTATTCACAACCAATGCTGGAGCTGCTTTTTATGTATCAGGAGAAAATTACAAAACCAGAAAAAGTGAGGGATTTTATTTGTTCTTCCTGTTTCCCTGCAAAACTCCTGTTGGAAGTCACTGCCGACAATGTGATGTAGAATGTAAGGTACTAGTTTGTTCTAGCAGAATTTTCCCCCTTTTCTTATAGCTTAAAGTGTAATGTGATTATGCTGAATGAATACATGAGTGCAAAGCTGACCAAGAAGCCCATATATCATTAGATTTCCACTAAACTTACAGGTTCAGATTCAGGAAGCTCTATAAACATGTCTGATTTCAAGGTATGCGGACCGTATGACTGAATTCCTTTTTTGCCACATCTAATCTTGAGTAGTTCCTCCATAATATCCATGCTGAATATTCAGGCTTTCCAAGGATAAAAACCCCTGCTCTAATCCCGTCTATATACTTTGAAATATTTCTCTTGCACAAATTCCAGTGACATGATGGAGGATACCTGTTGCGTCTCTAATGTTTTTTAGCTGAGCTTATTGGAGATAAGAAAGAAATACTTCCCTGTGAGGGTGCTGAGGCGCTGGCACAGGCTGCCCAGAGAAGCTGTGGCTTCTCCATCCCTGGCAGTGTTCAAGGCCCAGTTGGATAGGACTTTGATCAACCTGGTCTAGTGAGAGGTGTCTCTGCCCATGGCAGGGGAGTTGAAACTAGACGAGTTTTAAGGACCCTTCCAACCCAAACCATTCTATGATTCTGTGAACATTTGTCAGTATGTTCCTTTCCAGTTGCCACTCTGCCAACCTTATGAACCTGGGATAGACATCAAATCATCTCTGAGGGTACCTGCATAGGAACATGAGTGTATGGGAATGCTGTGACATGTGCTAAGCATGTTTATCAACCCCAAGACACAACCTCCACCCTCCCCCCATTTAATGATAAAAACTGCTTCATCGTAAAATAGAGTCGATCACATACGTATACCTACTGTATATACCTCCTCATCAATTCCAGTCCCAAATCAAATCTTCATCAATCCTCACAAACCAAATCAGAAAGCAGACAGGGTGTTGAGACTTTCCAAATTTCTTTTGCTCCAAGGGTAGGTAGCATTCACAAAGGCTTAGCTGACGGTTATAAAGCCCATGTGGGCTCCACTAAAACCCCACAGGAGACTCAGTGCTGAAGGATATGATAACAAATTTAAGTTTTGATATAAAACCATGATTATGCCTGTGATATGCCTTTTTATCTTTCTTTCTCTTGTACTACATGTATTCTGGTAAATCTTTGGATTCTCCAGCAGTTTCGTAATGACTTGTTATGTTACAATCTTGTTTTGTTTTGTTGTTGGGGGGTATTTTTATTTTTTATTGAGCAGTTTCTAATTCACAATTAATTATAACAGCTCTAAATTTTCAATTTAAAGTAGTTTAAATTATTGCCCAGGCTTTTCTCATAGGCAGAGACATGCTAGTATTACAGTACTGGTGAGTCATATTTAATAGGCATTTTGAAACAAGCATAGCTGCAATTATGACCAGAGAATCCCTGCCAACATTTTAATGGTTTATTTTTATTGTAAAAGCATCTTTTAAATACCTTTGTTTCTCCTGGGATGGAAATTATTGTTTTAGAGTGTTTCATGCCACATCTTCACTTAGCATGTTACTTAGTAATCTGTTTCTTGTTACATAAAAATTATGAGTTATATTTCATTAAAATATAGAACCTATACAAAAGAACATGCTGGAATTAAATGTATTTGCTATCATACATCCAGGAGTTATTATTTTTATGTTACTCCTGATATTTTAAAGTGCTGTGCAAACAGTAAGTGAATCATAAACCCTAAGAACTTGTTATTGCTCTATGCTTATTTTATAGATGAGGAAAAGAGGGCACAGAAGCGCCCTGCCCATTGCAACAGGGAAGCAAAATTAGAACTCCTGTTTCCATATCTCAGCTGACTCTTGAAAGTGCTTTGTGAAGAACAACCCATCTCATGAGAAATTGTTTTTAATTTTACTTTTATAATTAGATTTGGACTTCCTTCATGATTCACAGAAAAAAAGAGAAAAGGTGTTTACATTTTATTTATGTTGATAAATATTGTAGGTCCTAATTTTGAACCATTCTTCCACTGCAGCTTGAAAACTAAGTGAATGGTAAACAGTGCTAGTCACCATTTTTCATGTGCCCACATTATGCATATTAAGCTGGCTCTGAAAGGTTCAATTAACACATTTGAAGTCCAACCTCCAACATGAGCAACTAGATGCAATATTTATTTGCTTGTACAGATTCTAATGAAAACAAAGCAATAGACACAGTAGGAAATAAATCAGATATGTGTATTTTTCTACCTGATTAACAAGGTTTAAGGAGAATTAAGCATGAAAAAGACCATCTAAAACATTGATGGAACATATTCATGACAACTTCCCAATCATAGGATATTATCTTACAGTAAAAATATTGTAGGCATTCTGTAGGTATACTGTAGGTATTAGGTGTTCTGGAGGAGGCACAAGACAAATAACATTGAATTTGGCTGAATTTATTTTTATTTTGTTATCTTTGTCATGGATAAACCATGATCCACTGACATTTGATTCTGAATCTCACTCATTTTGTTAAATTCATCTTTAGCAGTATGCTGGGCTGAGGCTGTAGTCATACATTTGATGGTGATACCTCTCTTATTTGGTATGAGTTGAGTGAGACACCAATTACTACTATCAGTATTTGCATTTTAGATATTTATCTATCTACCTACATCTCACTTCTGCAGACTGTGAAAACTGCAGCTCCCCTCCTCTTAGAAGGAGTATCCCAAGAATAAGAAGGTGAAAAGAAGGGCAACAAAAATGTTCCCCCAGGAAATCTGTTCCTCAGCGTGTTCTGTGGCACCAGTGATTATTACTGCCACTATTCACATCTTTAATACTTACATACTTATATCACACGTAAGCAAGTGTGGAGTCAGGTCAAGTTTTAATGTCTCCTTATCTTTGTATTTAATTTGACCTAGCTAAGATTTGCAGACCCTACACTCAGCAATGCCTGGAGCATGCCATAGGGCACCAAAGACGGTAATGTCAATTAAAAAAATCAAAGAAGGTGTGAATGAATTTCCATGAAAACCTAGATGGATGACACCGGAAGTGCTGATTTTTAGGAACATTCTTCTCTTTTGTAAAATGGCTATTGAAGTAATTATAGAATAATATCCACAATATAATTTGTTAACACTATTAAAGATCACTACTTTTTCCCTCAATGTTATGCACTTCAGATTGCTCCAGAAGTGCAAAATATATTTGTTTAGTCAGGAGGAATTCTGCTAATTGTTTGATGGCACTTGCTGTGCTGGAGTGATTTTATATTTATGGTGTTGTTCTGAGTGCAACGCACTTCTGATTCATGTTAATCTTGTTTGGATAGCTGTGAAGAGAAATAAAATGGCACAGTATTGTTTTCCTATGCTGCTTTCAAAGTGACATAATTACTGCAAATATTGCCTGAGATACCCCCTGAGACAATCAGGGGACTTAATTTTAGATGAAGCAAAATGTATCTGAAGACTGAAAGCAAAATGGATGCAAAGTGATGGAGGAAGTATTGGTACAGAGATCACTGCTAAGCACCAGGTTATCTATCTGCTCAATCCCAGCCATAGGTAAATATATTTCAAGACAACTGTCAATTTTTATGTCAGGTATAGTATACATTGCCTTAATTCTGTAACTGTTCTTTGCAAATAACAGCAGAGATATTTGTGTGCTAATTGGTTACTGTTTCAAACCTTCACAGAAAATGCATTTGTTATGAACAATGAGTGGTTATTCCTTCAGAGACATCATTTGTAGGTTGATTGCCTTCTTAATATTATGGAGTCTTTTGATTAAAGAGAGAAATGAGAAATTTTATGCTGCTGCTTAATTTTACACCTCTCAGTGTGAATGTGTGTCTTTGCATCAGTCTTCATTCAGAAAAACCACTGATGTCCCCCAACACATACTTCATCTCTGAGACTGAACCTAGAGACCACTTCTCCAGAGGCAGAACTTGTTCTTCCCTTTTTCCATGCCAGATATCAGGTCCATCCTTCACAGCCTTCCTTCTCCCTCATACAAATGCTCCAGTACCATTTGCCTTAGAAAAGTGAAAGCTCAGTGGCTGGACCAGCTTTTAAAAGGGTAGCTTGCCCCCTAGCATCGTGGGAGGAACTATTCAGCTCACAAAGTAATTTGGTCCAAGGCAGAGGTGGGATTCCCACCCAGGGGTGGGAGGAGTTTGGCTATGCTCGCACTGTGTGAGTGGACCCATGCAGAACCCATGGCACAGCTTAAAGTGAACTCACATGAAGTTTGAGTTGGAGTTACCAGTGCCCTTGTAAACATGGAAGTCTCTGTCACTCTCAGAAGAAATGCACTAGCACGGGTGCAAAGGCTTGGTGGTGAAATACTGTAAAGCATCTTAACATTTCACTGTGTGCCTGAGCATGCCCTGTCACTTAGAGGTCCCCTAGCAATGCTCAGAGCTTCCTGTCAGGAGTGGAAAAGGGCTCAGAGCCCAGGAGGAAATTTTGTGAATTTCACAGAAGTAACTGGGGGAGATTAAATCAGATCCTACATTGTACCTTCAGTGGTTCTTATCCAGAGGAAAAAATCTGGAGAGGTATTTTGATTATGTTTAATTTTCATGATCCTTGGTAGCTCTGAAATATAAACTGAGGATTTTGGATTCAGATCATGGAATGGATGTGTCCTTTTTCCGTAGTGTCCTGCCACAAAGCAGACAAAAGCAGACCCTTAGAAGACAGAAAAAGAAAAGGTCAAAAATATAATGATGTTTCTCTAGAATACTTTTCCAGCTCCAGGGACTCCTTGAGTTACAGACGGTGTCTTTATAATTAGTAGCCTTGATTTTTTTTTATTTTTGATATTTTTTCTTCAGTTATTTTTTTGAACTCCTACAGATGCTTTGAACCTGAAAAAATCTGTGTTTTACCTGCACCATGTGACAAATCAATTCCTTTCATTTGCTCTGAGTCTGCCATTTGCTTAATTCTGTTATCCTGTAGTTTTTGCTTTGGCAGAGACCATTCTCTGTGCATTTCTTAAATATGTGCCACCTCTCCCTACTCCCTATTCCTAATTTATCTTTTTGCTAAGTTTGTGTTTACTTAGTTGCTCTTCCTATGAAAACTGTTCCATATTTTTAAAAATAGTACCATGGTTTTGAACATCACTGTCACCAGGCTCTCAATCTTTCTCAGTTATACTCCATATTTTTTGAGATTCGAGGATGAGAACTGCACACAACAGTTCATGATGTGGCTGAGCCGTGGATTTATACAGCTGGGTAATGATATTCTCTGCTTGTTTCAAAGGCTGCTGTGTCTTAAAACTGATTATCCAGTGTAGTTTTGCCAGCTCCTGTATGCATATTTTTTGGAGACCTGTAATTATGTAAGAGTCTCAGCTTGCATTTATGAGTTGCATAAACAGTTTCTATCTTCTGTGACTAGAGGAAAAAACTGCAGGAAGTAAAACCTGTAACTTTGAAATCAGAAGCTAAGAGAAAAACAAAGATGCATGATTGGGGGTGTGTGTGTGGTTAAAATTCATTCCTTTAAGCCTGATTTCATAATTTGAGAATATATGTAATATTTATGTGTATTTTATTAGTATTGCAGTATTTTGTGACACTTGATCTGCAGATTGTAGGAGCTATGCTGAATAAAGCTCATTTCTCAGCGCACAAGATATACAGCCATCCATAGATGGGATCCCCATCTCCTCATCCTAGCTCCATACTTGACATATCCTTATGCTTTGGCCTCTGTATTCTCCCTATAGTCCATTTCTGACTGCTATTAAGACGTGTTCTTACACCCGTGAACTCACAAGCTTGTCCAGGAAGAGTTTGAGAGAGGAATGGCTAACCTGGAGTGGCTCAGATTGGCTCTAGGACCTGAAGTCTTTAGGTTTTGATGTCACAGTAGTATTTGGAAACAAAAGCAGGGACGATAATGCCTCCACATGACTCATTTTACTTCTGACAGTGACATGTGAACTGCCAGGGTCCTTCCTGAGAGCAAAAACCCAGTCCTGCTGATTTTTTAAATAAATTTCTGCCTCCTGCCTGTATCTGAAGATCGTGCCTGTTTATTCTAGCTCATCAAAGTTAAGGTCAGATAATGATGCTAAATAACACCAGCGAAAAGAGCTTTTATCACATGTTGTAAACCTATAGATAGGGAAAACAGATAAGCAAGGGTTAGATGAAGCTATAGGGAGGGAGCTGGTACTAAAGCAGGATCTTTGTCAATAAATGCCAACCAATTTAGTTTAAAGTACCCTTGCTCAGCTGCATAAGGACCCTCCATGATAGATGTGAAATGAGAGTGCTAATGTAGCAGGTGCTTATTCTACCGTCTTGTTCTTCTTCATAGAAGTGTAATTGGCTGCATGTTTTTTTCAAGCAGTGCTACTACTATTTTTATTGATCCCTGAATCCGATCTAAACAGCCACAATGCTTTTTTGACTGCTGATATTACTTACTACATGCTTAGAAAAAGCTAAATTAAAAGAAGATGTGCTGTTCTATAACTGAGTAAATAATCTAGGATGTGCAAATACGATGTCAAGAAAACAGCTCCTTCAATTAGCTTTATTCAAATGAAGTTTCCATTAGTTCTCCTTGGAAATGAAGTAGAAGGAAATATAAGGAGAAATGTATGTGCTTGTGTGTGCACATGTACCTTCTTGTTTACATCTCAGAGGCTGAACACTCAGAAAACAAACTTAAACTCAGCACTGTGATACCCATTGGAACAATCCAGTCATGTTTCTGCAAAATTTTAGACCTTTAGTATCTCCTACATGCATACACATCCTTGTGATGTTGCATTTTGAAGTAAACATCTTGGGAGCTAGTGACTGTTTGCAAAAACAATAAGGTTATTGTAACCTGTAAGGAAAGAGATTCAGAATTTCCAAAGCAGCAATTGTTTTTATACATTTAAGTTAATGCTAAGTTAAGGAAGTTGAACTCCCAGAAGATTACAGGTCCCATTTCCACTAGTTTAGCAATGAAAGTTACCTCAAAGCATGATGGCTATATTCCATACAAAATTTTTCAGCTACATATTACACTTCCGTCTTCTACTGGCCTCACTGACTCTGAAAGACTTTCTCTTTTAGAGGTTTGGAAAGCTTTTTCACTTTTTATATTAATTTTGCAGTTTTTTTCTGGAAGTCTCTTCTGGCTTATCACATTGTGATTGTATGTATCAAATGTATACAGAATCCATTACCTTTTATAATTATTTCTGTTTTTTGAAAGGCACCACAAATTCTGATGGTGCTGTTAAAGTGGAGTTTAATATGAACAGGTTTGCTGTCTGGAAGTTAGACAGCATATAGATGACTCCTAATGATAAGTGCTGGAAGAGGCTAGCTTCCGAGGGTGCAGAATCTCCTTCACTGAAGGTTTTTCAGACAGATAATACCTTGCAAAAAGTATCTGATTATGCCCGAGTCCAATAAGATAAACCATGTCATTTCTTCCAGCTTTACTTTCCTAACTAAAGTTAATTTAGTTCAGCTTCCTGACTGTCAAACTTGCATAGGAAGGTAACTTTTCTGTAGGCCACAAACACAGTCTGACACTGACAATGTTTAGATTTCCCCTACTATAAAATGAAGTCCTCAGGCCACAGTGAGTCAACTGACTAGCCATTAAAAATAAAAACATTTAAAATAAATACTCTTTGTAGTAGAATTTTCAATTCCCACATTTCCAGTTATTAAAAAGTCACTTTCAAAAGACCTAATGTACATATTTCAAGTGTTGCAATTTTATATGCCACAATCTGCTGTATACTAATTAAAATGAAGAGAGGAAGTGTGAGAAATGCATAGACTACTGAAATTAAAACAATAATTCAAGAAATGCATCCATTTTAATAGAATTTCATGAATTAAAGGTGGATAATTAAGTCAAAGAAAATGAGAACTCTTAAACAGTCCTTTATTGGTGTTCAGATGATGCCCTCACTGAAGTCTTGTGGTGACGCAGGGAACTAACACATGAATTGTTATGAAATTTGTCCTCAGCTTCAGTATGGAAATGTGGGTATTTTTTCAGTGAGATTTATGCTAAGTAAGAAAAGCAAGGCAGCATAAACAAGTTTAAGTGACCATATCTTCAGAGAATGTGCACTCAGGTAACCCAGCACAGTCTCGGGAAGCAACAGTCTGACACCCTAATTTACTTTGCCTTGGAGGTCCACAAACAGGATGGTCCACAAAGATGACACCTGGCAGTGGTATGACAAAGCATGCAGGATGCTGTGCCTCTGTCCCCATCCCTCCTGGCTTCAGTTCATCCTGAGAGCCGAGATGCAGTCTGTCTCCATAGGAACCAGCATCATCCCCTCTGCCTGAGCCCTGAATGCTGAGATTGTCAGCTCTGCTGCTGCATAGGTACCACTGCAAGGAACAAGGGACAAAAATGAGAAGTGCTCCCTTCCAATATTCACTGTATTTTCCACCCCAGTAATGGGGTAAAAAAAGCTGTTAAAATGGGAATACTAATATTACTGGTATCTATTAATTTTTCATCTTAGGCAAGGGCAGACAGGTACCTCACCAAGTTTTAGGAAGTAGAGATAAGTGCTTAAGTTAGCAATGGTCTTCCTTCTCCACTTAAATGTACTATGGAAAATTGCATGGCTGGACACACCTATTTCGTTCTGAGCAAACCGCTTTCACATGTCGTCTAGTTTGGTCATACAGAAGATGAGAACCACAGAAACTAAAGCCTTGCCCAGAAAGAACACTAGACATAAACACAGAGCAGGGAGGGAAGTAGCCTGGAGATCTTTCCATTGATTTCAAATGACATGAAAACATTTAGTGTGAAAGTATCAATCAGAGGGAGTCAGTTGAAGAAGTTGTTCTTGTCACAGTCTGTTTCCTTTAGCTGAATGCCCAAATTTTTTGCATATAGCTATTGTTTACCTTGTATCACTTATTCACAGATTTACCTGGGAAAATACATCCCTTTATTGTCAACATCCAGTGCTCCTGGAGGCTAGACTCCAGGCAGGGTGTAAAATCCTAGAATATGGCTTATATTGCTTCCTGTGGCTTCCCTGTAGAAGAGCTTGATCAGCAGTGTGTGGGTACACTGATTCACAATCACAAAACTTTGCACAAGGTAAAGGTAAAATCTTCAAGTACAAAGTATTGCTTTTATAGCTTAACAATCTTGAGATCACACCACAAAAATCTCTTTTATCAACAAATAGGTTCTTTACAAGAAAAATTCTGTTTATTCATCCTCTTTCCGATGACACTGACTTTCAATAGCTACAATAATTATAACTGCTCTTCTTTTTTGGCACAGTTTCACCTGATACCAAAATAAAAATATCCCTATTTTCTCTGTTCAGCTTGGGATTCTCTTTTCACTTGCCATGACAGATATTTACTTAATTAATACAAGCTTTCTGTCAAGCTGTGTTTAATTAATACTGTAAATGACATTCCTGACTTTAAATAGCTCTGAATAAAGCACAAAAGGTCATAAAATTCAAGGTCTGTATTCTACCAGTGTGTTTTTCTTCATAATAGCCTTTATCACATAGTAGGCAAGATATTTTTCTCTCCAGTATCTGTAAAACACACTGCAAAAACATCTATACTATGCTGAAGCATTTGTACTGCTGGGAGTTCTACATGGAGAGAAAGAAAAACAATGGAAATAGCAACTAACAAATATTTCTATCTCTAGCATAAAACATTCACTTTGTTAGTAAAATAAACATGCATTTCACATAGATAGAAAATCTGAACAACATAATTTTTACATTCTGTCTTGGAAATACATTCCTAGCAATGGGATTCTTCTTTAATAACATTAACCATGGTTACTCATCAGTTAAAATATGTTAAATACTTGAATAGTGTGGTGAAAACAGATTAGTTCTACAGAGGTACAAAATGAAAACCTCAAAGGACTTCATTTACTGGTAACACTTTCCTTGCACTTTTAATTAGAACAACAGTGCAGGGTTACAACCATGATTCAGTCTTGGGAGATGTTCAGTAACCAGAGCTGCATGTGGATGTCTTAAATAGTCTATTTTCATTTTTTTTCTGAACAATCCTATAAATACTCAGCCATGGTTCCAGACTGGTTCTTGGGAGGAGTGCTTGGAAGCACTGACTGACTCCAACCATGTACGGACATACCCATAAAACCTGTGTCACTCCTCCTCAGGAAACAGGGCAGGCCCACAGCCCGATAGACAGGTATCCATTTGACATCCTCAAAGGACCTCAGAACTGGTGAATTTAAATAATTGCAAGGTAAACGACCAAGGAGCAGGAGCACAGGTTGCAGAAAGGTTGAATTTAGAAGACTCCAGGAAAAGCCAACCATGCATGGCCAAATGCTACCTGATACTGATACATCCTGATACATCTCCATTTGAAGTTTGACAGCAAAGGCACTAATCCCTTCAATTACCAGCCACACTGCGCATGAAACACTTCACAAGGTAACTACATTCTAGGAACTGAGCTGCATGTACTGCAACAGTGAACTTTCTTTTCCTTGGCTAAAAAGGATTGTGTAACACTAAAGGAGCTCCTGGCACTTGCTGAGTCTCTTTCCTGAAAGCACTAACTTTTGTCTGAAGATTGAAGCCCTGATCGTGTAGAGAATGAAATGAAACCTCCTGAAGTATGATAGTTCTTCTGGGTAGACCTTGCAGGATGGCAGCACTGGTTTGGTTTTACTCTGCTTAAGTAAACTGCTGTGATCCATATTCAACCATGTCTCACGACCACCCAGGTGCACCATTTCCTCCACTAAGAGTTACTGCCTCTGACTCAGTTGATGATACAGAAAGCTTCATCTCTTACAAGCAAATTACTTTAATTACTCTCTGCTGCTAACATGGGTGGCGAGAGGTACCTGAGAGCAGATTTGTCTGAGCCAGGCCTAGTCAGATTTTTGTCTCCCAAGTGCAACACAACTCCAGTGGGGCCAAGGAAATGCCAGGACTGCAAACACAAAAGCATTAGCTTCAGTCTGCAAGGACCTACTTCCCTTAGTCCTTTCGGCTTCAAACAGCTTAGTGGAGATAATTGCTACTTGCAGACACTCTCCGTTGTAAACCCATTTTCCTACAATCTGTAACATCCTGTTTCTTTCAGTGTTTGCAAAGATGCTTACAGTGATAAAAAAACAACCCTGGTATATAACTTGCCTCAGACCCAAACTGCATGGAAGAAACCTACACTGTCAAAAAATAGATACATCAGTGAATGGCTAGAAATCAGTCAAACACGAGAAAACGGGTAAGCTTTGCCTGGCAGTGTTGACCATGTGTATTTGCTCTCATTAGTCTGTGCTAGTTTGCTGTTGTTTCCCTACTGTGAAAATTGCTGTTTGACTCCACATCTGGAAATAATATATATTACTTTAAGTTTCTTGGGGAGTGATCATTTATATTTTAGTCATGCTGTGTCATTCCAGGGAAAGCAATATGATCTGACATGTCATTTACAGTATAATGATGTGATGGAAATAAATCGGTCATGGTGTAGAATTATCCTGATCTTGAAAAACTGATGCTCATCAGTACATGATAGCCACCAGATACAAAACAAAGGGTGGGGGAAAACTGGGTGAAAGATAGATGTTTGTACAAAACTCACATTTGAAAATTTTACCTTTTTACAAACAACATGAATACAAATGGAACCTCACTTACAGCCACAGACAGAGATTCTTCTTCACTTTTTTGCAGATCTTTAAAGTTACTACCACCTTCAGCTAAGCTGTGTTTTCTCTGGCTGGCCTTTCACCTGAGCTCATAAAAATAAGCCACAGGAAAGCATAGCAAGAATGAGAAAGAAGGGAAGTAGACAAACCACTCTGATTTGGCAGAATATGGCACAGATGTTTTGGAAAGTACATTTTTTTCTCTAGAACCACTGTAGATATTATCCTACAGACTGACCTGATGCCATGGAAAGGGCAGAGTGACCCTATTTTGTTAATTCCATTTTCTGTCTGAGATGTTATCAGCAGCCCCACTAAAACCTGATTCCCTGTTAGCTTTTGTCTCAAATATACTAGCATTAATCTTTTAGCAAAGTTCAAGGTTAGACAAGTAGCGTAATACCTAATTAAAGGACTCTTCAGCTTCTGATGCTATTTTACTTCCTATTCTTCGCACTGCTGTTACACATGTGTGGGGTCATGTTAAATTTTGGTGTCTGCATGTGCACTGGGTGCCTGAGCTCCCACTACAACGAATGAAACTCTAGTCACCAGTGATGGGAGGCCAGCAAGTGGTGCAGATAGTAACCCACTAAGTGCCTGTGGAAGGAGAAGCTCCATCACCTCCTGGGCTCTGCTCCCTAGATCTCCAGGGACTAAAAGTGAAGGATGAAGCACTGATCATGCACGCGTCCATGAGTACACACCACGCTTTGGTATCATAATGTGCTCAGTCAACCCCATGCCTGTGTTCCTGATAGTGAGTGAACCAGTGAAGCAACTCCCAGAGGTGCTGTTTCTGTCTACTTCTGACCTTTCCATAGTCAGCTGAAAACCTGCCCATCCAGCTAACTGTCTGGACTCTTCCACAGCCATGGAGAAAGGTTATCACAGGCAGGGAAGCAGTCTGGCATTATGACACTTCTACTTTGGTTTAATGAATCACCTCTTGGAGCTGCTCTTCTCTTTCTATCAGCCCTAGACAACTGGTTTTCACTATATGCTGAAATTAAAGCATAATGAAACTCATCCTGCACCGGACCCTATGAAGCAATATACTGACAACAGCTACACAGCTATAGACAATAGAACACAGCTGGTGGCAGAAGCATTAGTTAAATGCAAAGAGGTCTTCTTCTAAGTCTCCAAATTCAGCCCTGATGTGCAATGGAGTGCAGTAAATATATCACTGTACTCATTTCTTGCTGATGTCTCTGTCAGAGGCTGATGGTTATGGGCACTGCTCTGGGGAACCAGTCTCACGCAGAGTGGCTGAGGCTGCGAGCAGCACTGGCACCTGTGGCATTCCCCATCTTTGGTTTCAGTAGATAAAGCCCCAAGGTGCTGAGGGCAACCTATGCACAGTGTACACAGCATCACCTGAATGAAAGATACTGTACGCATCTTAAAGAACCAGATATATTGAAAGTGTGATAGGGATTATGGCTAAGATCTAATTAGTTGCTGGCTCCAGTTCACTCTGAAGCCAGCTCAGTGGTTATGCTTATGTCAAAAGATTTGAATTTGCTCCCTGCTCCTCTCTGGCCCAAGTGGTGTCCAGGTCCCATAGCCAGCAAACAGTGGATGGCAGCATTTGTCCTCCACGTGATGCTTCTACATGCAATTCAGAAGACTCATTTTGCTATATCTGCAAAAAAATAGAATGGTGCACAAGGGCTACTGAGACAAGGGAAATGTGGAAAGTTTCTTCTAACAGTTCTTTATATACAAACATTTATATAATGTAAATTGATAATAGTCCCTTGTCCAGAATACACTGATCAGTGTATGAAACATAACTTGATGCTTCTCAAATGCTGCAAGCCCATATAAATAAAAAGAGGATTTGTACAGACAGATATGCTGTCTAGATGTATAATATTACAGTTTTGAGATCTGTGGTTCTGTTAGCTGTATTTATTGCCTGTAAGCAATCTTTCCCGCTAAGTATATTCATTGCATTTTACTCAAGCCAACATTGCTCAATATTCATTAAGCCTACAAATTAAATGTGAAGAATTACAATTGGATAATCTCACTATAGTGCCATCTGTTCCTCAACTTGAAAGTAGCAGAGCATAATGCTGTTAGTTTTTTTCTCAAATTTTCATTGTAGACAACAAACCACTACAGAACCTCAGGCTCACAAGTTTCAGGATGGTGCCCAAAATCAGACCGTTTCATTACAAAAGTTTTGGAACCATGGTAAATTCAGCAAGAACATAAAGTTCTGCTAAATGCATCCAAAGTCATAGTGGAAAGTGTCTGCTCAGTACTTGCCAAAACTGACCACTGTAGGACAGGGCTTTGCCCCTGTGGAAACCCTGTGTATTTGTGGGGTGGACAGTGGGGGTGGGATGGGTTACAGACAAAGTGAGTGCTAGCAAATTGGAAAAGGTGATAACAAAACATAAAGATTCTTCATCAGTCTGCACAGAAGGATATCAACAGTGCAGTTAGAGCTCTCAAATGGTTATTTTGTTAAGTCGATGAAGCCAGAGTGATTCTCTTCGAACATTTTGATAGCTAGAAGCTTTCCTTAAGTTTCCTGTAAGAATTCAGTTTAAAATTGAAGCTATCCAAATATCACCTCAGTTACCTAAGTAAAAAACATGGATATTATTCTTCAATAACTTTTAGAACTAACTTCAAACTTCTGAACCTCAGTCCGAGACATTTATGCTAATATTTGCTATCACCTCATTTTCCCAGAGACTGGGGAAATGGCTAAGTAAAAGGATACTGCCTTTCTGTAGTGATTATCCAAAGGGATAATTAAAATGCAAATTAAGTTAAAATACAGATAAAAGAAGTATTCTTATTTAGAAAAGCTAAACCAGCCCATCAATCTCATATGACAGCATCCCAAAAGATCCATCACTTGACGGGAAATTCAGCTCTGAATAGAGGGTCAATAGAACTCTAATTTTAGTGGAGAAGTTGTTGGTTTTTTTCCAAGCATAGAGTGAATCAAGGCTAAAGGGGCACAAACGCCATCTTTGTATTCTCATTTTTGAGCTATCATAGCTGCTGATCCGATTATTGCTGTAAAATTATCACCTTTGCTGAGGAGGTGAATTTCATCCAAAGGTAGATGTTCCAGTCCTTGTTCCACTGATACAATAGGTTACAAGGCAACTGTCAGGAAAGGTGAGTGAGCTCTGTTAAAACAAATAGACTATGCTGGTTACTTGGAATTCCCAGAAACGTTTGTTGATTTCTTTGTGGCTTTTGTTGCAGCAGGGTTCACTTTTTGGTCTCTGAAAAATCCTCTTTTGAGCTCTATAAATCCTTATTATCATGATGACCATATAAGATTCACTGCAGTGAAGCCGTGATGGAGAAATCTCAATTACTGGGAAGCACCAAGCTGAGAAAGATTAATAGGAACAGCTAAGGGAAGGTATATATGACACCAAGCAGTAATAAAATATTGTTTCAGGGGTATATGTCATAGAGAATCTCTGCCTGGGTTCCCTATTGGTGTTTGCCTTTGCCTACCCGTTCCTAAAAAATCTGTGTGGCTAGTAATTAATGGTTATAGTTAGCGTGCAGATTCATACTTTCCTGTCCTCCAAAGAAACCTATCAGTAATGTGTTTTTATGTTCTTTTCTAATGCTTACAAGAGATTTTCTGCCATACTACAGATTTCCTTTAAAGCCACTCTCTGTAGTAGTTTAAAGTAATTTTTAATCATGTTTGATGGCTATTTAAATGATAGTGCAAAGATTTGGAACAGACATAGCATCACATTGGTGTTTTAAAGAAGTTCAAAAGAAGTCTGCTCCATTAAATGATTTACAAGGAGAATAAAAGGTCAAGGAACTTGTTCTTATTGCATCCCTGTAGTCTGAAGTCTCTGGTAACTTAGAACAAAACCAACCCAAATGGTACAGCAGCTAATTGCACCTCAAGGCATTTTTTTAAAGGTTACATCTGGAGCTGGACAGGAACTGGGAGATGTGATGAGATACTCACCCCTCCACAGCCACCATGAGGATTGCAGCAACTGGAGCTGAACTTTACAAGTTGAACTACAAACTGTTGAGCTTTTTATTTGTTACACAACAACAATAACAAGAAATCTCTTGGGTGCAAAAGGGGTCCAAATAAATTTATTCACCAGTACATTTCAGATTTTGGGCTAAGGCACATTGGTACACAGCTGTATATTCTGATAACATCTGAATCAAGAAAGGGAAGCTTATTTGAGGGAGCAAAAATTACTTGAAGCATATACTGTTTGACATGTTTTGCAACCTCATGTAAGGTGTTCAGCCTAGGCACCGCTGGTCACTTCTTGGGGCAAGATCTTGAGCAATACTGTGAGGCAGATTGCTCTTGTGAGGGAAAGGCACTGTTAGTTTGTAATTTGTAGTGTGTAGGGGGCTGTTTATATGTCTGTGTGTCTGTCTGCCTGCATGGGGAATTTTGGTTCCCTGGGAGTCTTACATTAAGATGACTGTATATACTTGCTCCAAAGTGTTGTCATCTTGTGCAGCAGCAGATATGCTGAGATGCCAGGAAGCAGTTCCTCAGTTATCAGCTACCCTGCTGACCCCTCTCCTGACACTGCCACCTCCACAGCCTAGATGTTGGAGAGGATTGTGTGCCCATCCCAAGCCACTGGTGCTTTTGTCAGATGTCCCTTCGAGGCAAACAGATCTGCAGAGGAGAGGCAGCAGGAGTGCCATGGGGAAAGCACATGAGGCTACATTACTGGCCTGGTGAAGATCTGTTCACCTGATACCCTGAAACATTTGCTGTGTGAGGGTTTGATGAAACCATCACAAGCTTCTAGAAACATTTGACTCATATTTCTGCTACAGCCACTCCAGAGCTCTTAATTAGGTGCAAGGACTCTCTGAGCTCTTGACTGGGAGGGAGCAGGAAATAGTTACAGCATCCCATCTGTTTCCCCCACAGCAGTTGGTATTTAAGATCAACAAACAGAAATGTCCAATTCAACATTTCTTGCTGTTACCTTCCAGCTGTATTCAGGCTTGATGTTGCCAGGTTGGCCCCAAAGGTTCCTGCTACAGCCCTCTCAAATCATTTGCCAAACAAGATGAATAGCTGCATGGGCAACCTGCAGAGCTGTGGAAAGCTGATCAATGCCTACCTCATTTTCTAAATGCTTTCTGTGCTTTCACAGGTAGTGTGAAAATCAATATCCAAACAGGAGGCCATTGCCACATGTTGTCATGCCCTTCTGAGCAATTGTTTTGATTTGCAGATGGCTATTCCTTACCCTGCTCTTTGTGGCAAAGCAAGTCACATACTGTCAGGCTCTGCCCAGATGACATGATGCATCATGCTTCTTGTAGGCTCCTGTAGCTAAATCTAGAGAAAGCAGGCATTAAAAAAAGACCAATTCCAGGGCAAGATGTTGATAAATTAAGACACCAGCCTTGGTAGGTTAGGTAAGATTTTAGTGGCATGGAATTAGAAGGAAATGACTGACAATGAAATTCATCCTACTTAACTTTAGTCCTCCAAAAGGGATTTGGTCTAAAGTAGTTATTTGGGATGCACCCCAGTTAATGGAGAGACACACCTATTCAAAACATGATCCGTGCCTTCATGAGAACATTTCCTATCTGGGAAAGATGAATTAGCTATTGAACATATCTATTCTTTCATATGGGCAGCAGCAGGCGTCTCTGACTGGCTGCCAAATTTCTAGAAAGTTAAAGGGTTCCTCCAGGACCCCCAGAAACTCAAGAAAGAACATGTACACATTAATTTAGTGTAATAGTCTCTAAAGACATAGGAGCTTAAGCTTCATTTCTAGGGAGGGTTTAGATAGCAAACCACATCATGGCCTTGTAAATCAAGGAACTAAGATTGTCTCTGAAAGTGGGATTTGATCTCCTAAATTGTTTGATCCTTTGGGAAATCACAGTTACTTCTGAAAAACTTTGTAATGAATGGCCTTTGTACTGCACTACAGTAAGTTCAGACAATATGTTAAATAATTCAATGATTTGAAAAGTTAGCTGAAGGATGAGGTTTTGTTTTAACTTGAAGTCCAAGAAGGAATATATTTCCTGACCAAAATAGTTTCACAATTTTCAGATAAATCTCTCATTACAGAACATCACATTATTCCCTATAATTTCAGGTTTTCATGACATAAAATGCCTTTTAAAATGTTAATGCTGTATGTCCTGAAGCACTTTCTCCCCCTTGTAACCTGTGGAAGAGGATGGCGGTCTCAGCTCCTTCATTCCTCCACAACAGGAGCCCTGTGCTCTGCAGCGTTAATTTTTGAGCTATGCAAGTCTGCCTACCAGTCTGTGAAGTCAGAGCCAGACTGGGGTTTGGACGGCCCATGTCAGGATCCTTCTGCCTCTAAAGGCATGGCAGGAATGAAGTTTTGTAGGCAGAGGCTGTACCTAAACTTACACCCCTTACGAATAAGGCTAGAGTTAAGTAAACCCTGGCAAGAAAAGTTCAAGAGCACTTGATTGCTAGGAGTTGTTGTCAGGTTTATGGATCTCAAGGTTTGCCAGGGTGTTTGTAGCTTGTATTTTAATTAGTAACACCTAACAGCAAGTGCTTTCATCAGCTGCTTTCTGAGAAAGTGCATGTAGAGCATCGCACAATGGCTAAATGTTGTACATCTTTCTCTATTCACAAAACTAAAATCCTGAAAATTATTTCAGAAACTTCAATCTGTCAGGACCTTCAAGTTCTACAATCTGAGACTAAAAAAAATAGGAATTAATCCTGATCAGGTGGGCCTGAATAGGTGTATAATTAGAAATCACACATAATTTCAA
This sequence comes from Nestor notabilis, assembly GCF_000696875.1. Taxonomy (NCBI): domain Eukaryota; kingdom Metazoa; phylum Chordata; class Aves; order Psittaciformes; family Psittacidae; genus Nestor; species Nestor notabilis. The sequence continues at coordinate 10,600 of NW_009945037.1, read as the reverse complement.
ATCCAAATGGAAATGGAAAGTGGTCAGGATAAAAAAAGAACACAGACTAAGAGCAACTGCACTGTCACGTGCTCTACCCACAATGGACAACAGAGTAAGGACCCAGAAAAACATTAGAAGTGCTCAATTGCATTGACATACGTAATCAAAAATCTGTGGAAACACTCACATTACCAAACCACGCTACTCACCAATTCATGCAGCTGCTAGATCTTGGGAGATGAAATAGGCCATAAGGGGTTAGGTATAAGGGACAAAGAGTTTGTATGTGAAAGCATGGAGAATGTACACAGGCTCTCCAAGGCTACAGATACGAGCAAACTTAGTGAATAAACCTTCGTACAGATGTAGAGAAAAATAATTCTCCAAGTAACAAAGATCAAAAATTTACAAGAAAAGATAGCACTAAGTATGTGCAAAATGCACAAATACAAAGCAGAAAATCAAAAGTAGAGGAAGATTTTGGGAGAAAAACATTCTAATAGTTACTGCTCAATATATTGAGTCATTTTCTATGACTATGGCTAGGGAAATCATAATGACAAAGAGTGCAGACAAGAAAAGCCAAGTGCAAATGTACCATACCGAGGAAGCAAGCAGTGACTCACAGGAAGAACTTCAAATAATGTAATGCTGATTAAAAATGAATGGTTGTTAAGGCCAGGTTGACACTTAGCAAAAAGACAAAGCAACAGCACCCACACAAAAGCAAACCGAATGCCAAACATGCAATGTAGGTCACAGTATCTTACTGAACACACAAAGCTTCAACAAAGCAGCATCAAATTAAATGATATGATAGCATGATCATTACAGTGCTAAGATGAGCTCAGATAGAGCACAACAAGAAAAAGTATGCAGACTGAAGAATTAGACAGTGCAAACAATTCAGAAATCATGGCTTTCACCTAAGCCAAACACATTCATGCACTCACTGATACTAAACCCACATGAATTGCTCACACCGTAGGTAAAGAGGTTCATCCATCCAGGTTGGCAGGCTGTGAGGCACCATGTGGTACTGTGGCACTGCTGTTGTCATATGAACTCATTTGGAAACCCAGGCCAGGCCAGACACATCTGAGGAAAGGAAACTATGAAGATGATGTTTGGCTATATGTGAGAACACAGGCTTTAGGGTAAAACAGTGAACTTGAAGTAGAAATTATACATGCAACTGTCTTGCACCTCTCTCTAACCCCACCATATTTGAACATAATCAGCATCTAAAAGATATTTAGAAAGTTTAAATTTATTTTTCCTTCCTTTATAACTTTTAATTTATATTGAAAACACATGACTCTTCCTGTTTTCCCAAAGCCATTATGTTTGAGAGACAATAGAACAGTAAGAATAGCTCATCAGGGACAAAATCTGTGTTATGTTGGTCTAAGTGAAAATTCATCTTTAAAAAGACCACATTAACACTTCCCCCCACCCCATTTGTTTGTGGCAGTGCTGAACACTACTAGCTGAAATTACTCCAATGGCAGCTAAAGTGAACACTGCAGGGTGTCAGCTGAGCTGGCCACACAAGCGGGCACGTGACAGGGCCCCAAAAG
>NW_009945037.1:6218-8968 GCF_000696875.1 Nestor notabilis | reverse complement strand
AATTGGAATATTCCTTTAAAAAAAAAATAAAAAAAAAAGTCCACCTTCTCAAATATTGTATAATATAAGAGGAAGAGGAAAGATGACTGACATACCCAAAGAGTTGAGAAGTCTCCAGCTGATACCTATCCTTATACAGGATACATTAATTTTCCTTAGCTCTTGATCTGCCATTACTTTCCACATTTAGAATCTTGAAGTATCGTCTTTTTGTTGTCTGTTTTGTTTTGCTTTTTTTTTAACTGTTCATGGTCCTACAGTGCATTATATAAGAGCATTTAGATGCTGCCTGAATTCTAACACTCGCAAAAGTTGCTAGGTCATGTGTAATTAAAAAAAAACTAAAAAAAAATTTAAAAAAAATCCATATTTTGGATAGATTTACTGTGCAAAACAGAGCAACTTGAAAGATAGAATGTTAGCTTTGGCCAGACTCAGTCCTGGAGTAAATTTGCATGTTCAGTATTTGAGCTGCTCTCAGGATCATTCAGTTCACTGATGCCACAGCTTACTGTGGCCTGGGTACAATGTCCCTGAACACTTAAACGTCATTCTGTGCATTGTCTGTTACTTCTACTTTCACAAACCATTGTGGAAGTCAAGTGAATGAAAGTCCTGATATAAGGGACTATCACACTGCACACTGCCACATAGGCAGTTCTAGAATCCACGTACCTTAATAACAGGTGCCTGTAGCTCCCCAAGTCACAGGTACCACAGGGGTAGGTGAACTTTTAGTTTCTTAATTTTCTTCTTCCATCCCAGGTTCACAACAAGCACCTTCCCTTCTTTTTTTTTTTTTTCCCAGTCCAGGGCATGATGAAAACCTTCTCCATATTATTGCTTTGCAGATTTAAAGAGTTAATGATTTTTTTCCCCCGAGTATGTGGCCTTGCAATGTAACTTCTCAAGCTGGAAAAAATGGTGGTTACTGAAAATTATAGGAAGATGCCAAGTAGGTTTCCAGACCTTTTATTCTGAGTTGTCCCATGGATAAAACTGCTGCTAAGTGAAAAGTTTCACTTAGGAAAAGCATTTCATATTCCTTTGGGTAATGTTAGCATCGCACTTGTGAGGCCACATCTCAAATAGTGTGTTTGGTTTTGAGCCCCTCACTACAAGAAAGACATTGGGTTGCTGGAGCGGGTCCAGAGGAGGACAATGAAACTGGTGAAGTTCTGGACAATAAGTCTGATGAGGAGCAGCTGAGAGAACTGGGGCTGTTCAGTCTGGAGAAGAGAAGGCTCAGGGGGGACCTTATCGCTCTCTACAACTACCTGAAAGGAGGATAGAGTGAGGAGGTTGCTGGTCTCTTCGCCCAGGTAACAAGTGATAGGACAAGAGGAAATGGACTCAAGCTGTGCCAGGGGAGGTTTAAGTTGTTTTTTTAGAAAAATTTCTTCACATAGGGGATGATCAAGCATTAGAACAGGCTGCCCAGGGAAGTGGTGGGATCACCATCCCTGGAAGTATTTAAAAAACATGTAGATGAGGCCCTTAGTGACATGGTTTAGTGGTGAACTTGGAAGTCCTGGGGTAATGGTTGGACTTGATCTTAAAGATCTTTTCCAACCTAGTTGATTCTATGATTCTATGACATCTAGCTGACTTAGTAGCTGATGCAGTGTCGTGTTTTCGACTTTAGTCTGAGAACAACACTGATTACACACTGGTATGTTCAGTTGTTGCTAAGTAATGCTTACCCTGATCAAGGACTTTTCAGTCTCATGCTCTGCCAGTGAGGAGGGGCATGGGAAGCCAGGAGGAAGCAGAGGCAGGTTATATTTATGACCATAAAGAAAGAATAACATAAATGCCCATGTGCATAGCTATTGCAACACAAATGTCTCTATAACAAAACCCACTCAGAGAAGAGAAATACAGCAATTGGAATGCAAATTTAAAATCACATTGCATTCAAAGGGCATAAAAATTCAATCTCAAGTTAAAGTGAACTTTCCTTCAGTCATGGATAGATAAATAAATTGCATGTTTTATCACCTATCTAGTGATAGTGCTGTCCTGAGGTAGTTGCACAGAATAGTCCTACCAAATGTACAAACAATGTATTTATTACAGACAAGAAAGGGGAATGTAATTTCCACACAAACATGAGATCAGGAAGTCCAAATTTCCTATTGTCCCCAAACAAAAAAAAAAATGGCTATGACAGCCACAGGAAATTAGTATGTTTTATGGAAGGAGGTTATTAGGACACTTTACATATGCTATATGTCTGCCTTCTCCCTCTTAGAATGTTTTGGGGTTTTTATTTTCACTTGAAAGATAGATTGAGCAGTTCTGGTTTGAGTCATACTCTTTTCTCTCTTTCTTTTTCACAGAACAACTTATTCACTGTTACCATGGAAATTATCTCATCTTCTCAATAGTAGGATTCCAGCCCTGAAGTCTTGGCTTTTCCAATATAGTGTCCAACCCCTAACATCTGTACTTTATTTATGTCACTGTTAGATGAGACTATTTACCTATATAAAAAAAAAAAAACAACCCTTAAAGCAGCTTATCCAAGCAAGGAATCTGGGATTCCATCATTTCATAGCTGTGTGCTGCAAATGAAAGACCCACAGTTGTGATCCCTCACTATTTATTGTGGAGTAAGTCAAGTTATTTCAGCCTCCTCCAAAGCCCCCGTCTTGTGAAAAGTTGTCTCTCCTGGAACAGGTGATAGACAGACACTGGTGTAGCACAAGTTTTTTCACTGCTTTTTGTTTGTTTCATATTTCTCTGAT
>NW_009945037.1:0-6187 GCF_000696875.1 Nestor notabilis | reverse complement strand
GGGAAAACCTAGCCCTGGCTTCCGTGAGCTTGTATCCCTACCTCTCCGCCACTGTTGCTGGCAGATTTGCTAGGGGAAAGACATACTCTAATTCTCCTTTCAGCTGAAACAGGGTTTGATTGTGTTTCATAAGGCAGCTGGAGGGGCACACAGAACACCCTCAGCCTAGCTGATGGAGAGCAGCAGCAGCATACATATGCACACAAACACAGATAACCAGAGCCATGTAAGAGTCACGATTTCCTTACAATTTGCTATGCTTCAGCTGTGACTCTCGCAAAACACCAACCTCAGTGACTGTACTGGGGGAGAATAATAAATCAAGTTCTCCCTTTGATGTTCACCAGCAGATTTTAAGAGCCTATTTGGGAGCTGGTGAAGAGTAATTTAAAGTTCAATCTGGTTTTTGTTTGTTTGTTTACAAGGATTTCATGTCCAACAGCAAAATATGAGATTTCTTTTTAAAGCGTATTAGACTTCAAACACTTTGATGAAATGTTCTACCTTGTCTTTGGTTGTGCTTCAGACAGAAGCCTCCTGGGCTTCTCCCCCAACACGAGACAGTAGTGTGGAGCAGAGCAGTCTGATCAGCTGTAGTCCTATTATTCCATTTTAAGCCAGATCTCAAAGCCAGTTCAGCACTCCTTTAATTTCCTGGCCCATCTTTTTAAACCTTCTGGTGTGTTTTGTTCAAAACCCAACTACTGGAGAAGTGCATCCACCTCAAATTAAAAATTCCCTTATCGCACATCTTTCTGAACACAGAGGTATAGGACAAGAGAAAACAGCCTCAGTTTGCACCAAGGGAGGTTTAGATTGTACGTTAGGAAAAAGTTCTTCAACCAAAGGGTTGTCAAGCACTGGAACAGGCTGTCCAGGGAAGTTGTATTCCCGGAGATATTTAAAAGACGTGTAGATGTGGTGTTTAGTGACATGGTTTAGTGGTGGACTTGCCAGTATTAGGTTAATGATTGGAATCAATGATCTTCAAGGTCTTTTCCAACCTAAATGAATCTATGATTCTTGAAGTTTCTTGTTAAAGCAGCTTCTACAGGGAGGGATAAATTACCTCATTGACTGAAGACTTAAAATTAGCAAGGCAGAGCTGATGAGTGTGAATGAATGTGTCCTTTTAATATTTTGGGGCTCTCTGTACGTGGCGTGTCATAATATTACATTAAATTTTCAGATATCTTGTTGCCTCCTGTGGCAAAAAATAGATGGTGAGAGAAGAGGGAAAGCCATCAAAGATAAGGAAAACGTCTGGACAAAATGACTATCTGTTCCAAGATGCTGCACATTTCAACGATGTCATTCCCTTTTTATTCATGCTCAGATATAAGAGGCTGATGGAACACCATGTAGTGGTGTGCTGAGTTCTGGCTTGGCTGCCTCTGCTGGTAGCAATGATCAGGAGGTGACAAAGGGAGCTGATATCTCTCGTGGTAATAAGGGCGACCCTGATGATTCCTGGTTTATTTTCAGCTGCTTAAAATTTTGCAAAATATTAGGACTTTCTGCCCTGCCTCTGGATGACCTTTTTCTTCTTTTAAGTTTCAGCTAATATAGTCTGGCTGTTTCTAATGGAGAAGTTTCCTGTTTGGCTCCTAAAGAATGACAAAAAAAAAACCCAAACCAAAACTAAATAAACACTCCAGCCCCCCAAACCACACAAAATCCCCACCTGGGAGGAGTCTGTCTGATATACCGGTTGAGTATGCTACATTCAGAGACACTCTGGACAGCCTGGAGAAATGGGCTGTCAGGAAACTTAGGAAGTCCAGTAAAAAATAAATGCAGTCCTGCAACTGGGGAGGAGTAACCCCAGGCACCAGAACAGGCTGAGGGCTGACTGGCTGGGAAGCAACTCTGCAACGGACCTGGAGTCTTGTGGACAGCACGCTGTGCCCCTGCAGCAAAGACAACTAACAGCATCTTGGGCTGCATTAGAAGTTGTTGGGTGCTGTTGACAGCAGATAGAGGGAGGTGATCCTTCTCTGTTCAGCATTAATGAGACACATCTGGAGTGCCAGGTCTAGCCCTGGGCTCCCCAGTACAAGAGACATGGACTACTGACACGAGTCCAAAGAAAGGCTACTAAGATGATTAAGGGAATATCTTGCATGAAAGAATAGGCTGAGAAAGCTGGGACTATTCAGCTGGGAAAAGAGAAGATTCAGGATAGATCTTATTCATGAAGAAGAGGGAGTCAAACTATTCTCACTAGTGTCCACTGACAGGACAAGAAACCAATGGGCACTAAACTGAAACATAAACTCCACCTGAACACATGAAAGTATTTATTTACTGTGAGAGATGTTGTGAAGTCTCCATTCATGTAGATACTCAAAACCCAACTAGACAAGCTGCTCTAGCTGATCCTGGTTGATCACACAAAACCCAGTTGGACATGGTCTTGGACAAACTGCTCTAGCTAATCCTGCTCGAGCATGGGCTTTGAACTGCATGATCATGAGAGGCTCCTTCCAACCCCACCCAAGTGTCTGTTATACTATGACTGAAGAAATCTTTCCAGTCCTTAACAGATAATTTCTAGCTTTGGAGCAGAAATTTTAAATATATTTATAGGAAAGGTCTTCTGCTGTCATTTGTCTTTCTGTTTTCATCAGAAACTTTCTAAATTCACAACACATTGAAGTTTTCAGGGATCAATAGAGCCTGGCTGGAATTTGATTAATAGGCAAATCCTGCAGGCACCTCCTGTAAGGAGCACACACCATCTCCAGGTTGCAAACACTGGATGCAATTTACCCTATCTTTGCTGTTTGGAGCACTGCTACTTGGAGCTTTGACACAGAGAACAGGTTTTTCATGTTTGCAAGGCCCTGATGGGATGAAGAGGAAGATGACTAACCACTACAGCAGAGCAGAGCAATATGTCCCTCACAGGGAAAAGATTGCAAGAGACAGAGAATAAAGTGGAAAAAAAAATCAGTGCAGATTGATGAAAAAGAGTAAAAAGGCTGTAGCCTAGGGAGACTGGGGGGGCATGGAACAGACTGCACCCAAATATAGATGTAGAAGGAGACCAAGGGACAATGTCACAGAAAACCTGAGCTACAGCGTTTTGTGAGCTTAATGAGCATTAATTTAGCAACTAATTCACACACTGTTTGGAAGCTAATGCACATCTTCCTCCTCACCCCTTATGTATGCATGTGAATTCTCGCCACCACACTCATCCCATGAACCCTCTTAAGAAGCTTTGATAAATCCAACCTTAATATATAAAATGCTATAGGATCTTTTGAGATAAAATTCTTTAGAGTATCTCAGTCATCTCCTCTTCCTTACTTTGTGGAAGTTCTCAGTCTTTGTATAATATTCATCCCTGATTACAGGGTACAAGACTGTTCTTTTTGTCTGAAGAACTAGTTATGAAAGAAGGCTAGGTTTGGGTTTTCTGCTTTTATGCACAGCAAACATGCAATTTTGTTACCGGTAGCAACAACCAGCTCAGAAAATGATTAGGCTTTGTGAAAAAAATTGTAAACAGGAAGGTGTGGGCTGTTTCTGGGGTTATAGAGACTGCACTAGAAGGAATTCAGAGAAGAAACAGAGTGAGTGAGACTCCTACACCAGTTTCCGTGTAGATGCTGCTAAGTCAAAGCAATTCCTCCAAATTTATGAAATTTGCAATATTCTAATTGAGTGTAAAATTTGGACCTTGATGTTTTTCAGGGCTAGAGTCAGATTTTATCAAACTAACTTCTGTAATTTTGAAAGGTTAATTATATTGTTGAGCAATATTTTAATTTATTCTAATTTGTCTCATCTGGATTCATTCTTCTAATAGGTTTGCATATCTTTACATTCATTACAGTCCATTAAGGTAAAACCTTTTAACAAATACTCATTTGTGGCCACTTTCCGCTTGAGCCTGATTCTCTCCCAAATGTCACTCTTTAAAAGTCTTGTCATGAAAGGTCATCTTGGTGTGAAAATCATATTCAACATTTCAGCTCTGGCATGGAATGGCAAGTTATACAGGAGTCTTATCCATTTCAAGAAGAATCTCAGGGAGAATGGAAAGTTGTGGGTTTTTTTCCTTAAAATTATTTCTCTCATCAGGTTCTAGTGCTACACCTCTCACAAAAGCTAGTGTGTCTACTGACCACAGTTTTCATCTGAGATTATTTGCCATGACCAAATAATGTCCCAGAAAGAATGTAAAGGCTTTGTTGGAGCACCCTGCTCTTGCACTGTGAGAGCAGGCTCACTAGTCTCACCAGCACTCATTCTTGACTCATGATAAAGTAGATATAACAGCTGAAAAGACTGTCTGAGGTGCTTATCCAGGTCACATACTCAACCATGCACACTTGGACTGCTTTGCATTAACTTTCATAAATGCTGTGAGAACAAGCCAAATATTTTATTTTGTTATTTGTACTGTGGTACCACCTGCCTCCTCGGGTGTACTTGCATTCTGCAAACATACAGCAAAAAAGATATTGCTTGCCTAAAGAGTCTTCTAGGTTTAGAAAAAATAACAGCAAGAAGTTACAGCAGACACATGGACACTAAGAAACAACCAGTTAAAACAGCTTGGCAAAAAATGCTGTGGAAATAATAAGTTCGTAATTTTTTTATAGGTATCATAGCAAATATGAGACTGTGCATTCACCTGGGGCTGAAATGGCCATTTAGGAGAGCAGCTAATGATAGCTTTCAAGTGATACAGACATTTTTTTTAAAGTCCAGGTAAAACTGGAATATAAATGCTTATTGAGTTAGCTGATATGTCCCAAATAAACATGTGAAAAATACATGAAATAAAATGGTACCTACTTTTGCACAGTGCGTTATGTTGTTCTCAGCTCTGTACCCTTTCATGTACATTTTTAAGAGTCTAAATAGTGGTACTTTTCTGGTTTTATTCTTGCATTGTCCTCGTGGCCCTGCACCTGGAAATCTCAATGGTGTTGTCAGGGCCAGCTCTCATGGGAAGAAACTACCACTTTGTACCTCTTTTTTTTTTAACTCCTTACGTCTTCTTTTGTAGACCATAGTTCACACTGGAGAAAATTAAACTTATCGAATAACAAAGCACAGGGCAGTAATTTATATATTCAGTCAATATTATCCAATAATTTATGTGCATGGAAGTTTAACAAGAGGCCAATGTGCAAATTTTGCACCCAATTAGTATGCTTCAGTCAGTGCTAATAACACCATAAGTAGAAACAATAAGGAGTATGACTGGCTCACAATGAAAAGTACATAGTGCTAAGTAAAAAACATGACAAAAATCGTAATTATCCTTGTCATTTTCATCCTTACCACCTGCTGCACTGGACAGCCCAGCCACTGCCTCTCCAGAGGAGGACAGTCACCTGAGACTCTATCTCTACTCCTCCTGGCTGGGCATACGGAACAAATTTCCCTCTTCTTTTCTCTCTTTCTCTTCCCTCTTTTCCTCCCTTCTCATGTTTTTATTTTTCTCCAGAAGTAATTCACAGTGTTAGACTGGACATATGTCATCAGCTACCCAGGTAATAAGTGTCTCTGCCATGGGATCTTGTCTCACTATCCTTTGTGTAACGTCACAATTTTTGCAGCTTTGCTGTCCAGCTTTAGAAATTCTGTGCTTGATGTGAGTTTTTAGTATCTTCTGCACTTTGACATAAAGGCTGATTATCTGATGAAAGTTCCTATAATGTACACTCTGTTACCATACCCTCTATGTATGAATCAACCAAATCAATTTCCATCTTTTCTATCTGTTTTGCAGTGATCTATTAAAATATTTGCCCTCCAATAACTTGTTGAAAATAGCCTTACTCTCACTTTTGGGAAATGCTGCCAATATCTGCATGGCATTAAAGTATGACAGTTGCAATTTATTTATCAGTGCATCAGATTTTAGCAACAGCATGCCCTCTCATCACCCAAGAAACAATTGCTGACTAGAGTCTTATATCTATATAATTTCTATGAATAATATGTATAACTGAATTTGGTCCATCATCACTTGATATTATTCTGTCCCATGAACGTCAAAGCAAAAGAACTCGAAAGCAAAGAAAAAAAGAAGAAAAATTATGGTCATAAGGTAAACAGTTCCAGAAATTCCAAGAGAACCACAGGTTGAGCATTCATTGGAAAGCTTTTTTTACCAGGTACTAGGGTAAGTGCCATCCAGAGGGACTTTGACATGCTTGTG